>NW_020535792.1:2500-118560 GCF_900246225.1 Astatotilapia calliptera | reverse complement strand
TCACGAATAAAATATTTGTGATAAGGCTTCCTCATTACTGTCAACAATTTGCCTGGGTTGCATGGCTGCTTGGGGCAATCTGCTGTGGGAGTCGATCAGCGGTTGCTAACCTTTGGCCGCCCTGATTACACAGCGTGGCAGCTACAGGTTCATTTGAGTCTTTTAGATCTGTTATGTTCTTTTATGCATCTAGTTATCTCAATCTCTAAATGATTTCACACTGTTTGTTTTAAAATAAGAGAGCGAGAATCCTTGAAAAACATGTAAGGTCAGAAATATAAAGTAATTTGCATGTCTTAACTTTGGCCGTTGCCTTGCAGCCAAGAGATGGGAGTAGAAGATGTTGTGTTAACTTTTATTTGCTGTTTGTTAAGCACTTGCAAACAGTTATATATTAACAGTTAAAGGGATTGAGACACCATGGCTATTATATTTTATAAGACCAGTCACCCCATGTAAAATCTAGAGAGGACTTTATTTTTTTGTCTGTTGAAACCACAAATCATTCTCTTCTTAATAAGGCAATAAAAGCATGAGAATAGAGAAAAAATTTGTAGCATTACTTTGTTTCAGCATGGCTTATACTACAACCAGTCACCATCTGATAATGATTATTTCAAGCTAAAATGCTGCAATTTCCTGTTTTAAAGCACTTTCATCCAGTTGAGGGAAACTGGTTAGTATAGCATGAAAATGATCACCCCAATGTGAACTTTAGGCCAGTTTTATTGTGACCAGTCAAAATTTTTGATCAATCACTGCAGAGGTGCATTTTTCCGGAGTAGTAGCATGTGCCTTTAAAAAAAGAGGAGCCACTCCAGATGTTACTTTGAAGCAACACGAGGAGTAGCTCAGCTGTTACCCTTCAGGTAAATTCAGCTTTCATTCTTATTTAGCAGTTTTTAAATGAAACAAACCAGAGCAGAATGCTAGAATTGGCTATCTTTGATTTGTGGAGAAGAAAAAGACCCAAAGGAAACAAAGATTAAAAAAATTAAAAAATACATTAAAAAGTTGAGTCTTTGGTGTTGATCTCTAGTTTCCAAACTATAATAAAAGAGAAGGAAAAAGTCAAAACTCCTTCTCCACCAGTTCTTTCAAAGCTTTGAATTTTTCAGTATGCAAGCAGGTGGCTTGGTGGTGCAGGAGAGGCTGGATCTTTGCATGGTTAGAGGTCAATTATTGATGAATGCTGCACAGGACAGTGGTGCTGCGCCTTCCACAACCCTGATTGGACAAGAGAACATGGAAACATGGATGGCATCTCATTTTTGTGTACTGGACATTTTAAATATGTGTTCCCCTTTCTTTCTTTTCTTTCCTACCAGAAATATTTTTCAGGTTGACAATTGTATATTGTCAATTTGTATTCATATTATACTGTATTGACTATTTTCTGGTAACATTTCTGTAAACAGACACTCTATTTTATAAATACAGGACAGGTTGGGCAATGAAGTACCAATTAAAGAAATTAAAAATACTTTATCATCATTACACTGAATTGTCACACAGTTAGTCAGAGAAATAAAATCTGCATACCTACTGACTACTTGTGAGATAAAGCAACAGAAACTAACATTGGAAATATAACGAGACGTTTCAAAATAGATCAGTCATACAGCAAAGTTATTAATGAGCTGTGATGACATTGAGCTGTGTTTGTTTAATAGGAGTTGGTAGCAAATGGAGAGGTGATTCTTTAACTGATACAGTGGCTTTGTAAACATTCTCATATTACAGTACACAGAGTGAATCATATATTATTATGTGAAGTGGCGCGATATAAATAAAACTGAATTAAAAATTGAAAGGAATCATCTGTGCTGTAGTTGTGTTTAACTCCTGCATCTCTGTGATCACTTCTAATGACACATAAATCAATGTTCAGAATTCATGAAGTTCAGAAGTCATGCTATTGCTGTATGTGAGAAACTGACAGAAAAGATCATTAACCTCTTTTTCTCTTCGTGTCTTTTGAGCAGCTGCTTTGATAAACTACTTTTGTTTCGATTGTCATGATCACCATTGCTCTCACTGCCTGTGTGTGAGGAAATCTGAATTCTGTTTTTATGTGAATGACGCAATCTCCCATCTGTCTTTGGCACTGCTGTCATGTGTTATCATAATCTGTTATCATTCCAGCACTGAAACAAACTAACAGTTCACCTGTAATTCAGTTAGTTTGTAATCCATATGTCTGAATTACAGATGAACGTGATTGGCTCAGACGGCTAATTTTTCTGCATTTTTATTCTCTCCTTTGTTCTGCAGCTTAAGGAATGAGGTAGTGTGCATTACACCAGAGATTTGGGTTTTCTTCTGCTTTTAATAAGCCTGAATAAAAAGAATGCTTGGTACTCCACTCTATTTTGCTTGTAACTGTAGGGTTTTTTTTTTTATATGGAATAAAACCATTTAAGCACAAAACATCATAACTTATCTAAACATCATATATTATCTGAGGAGTACCAGCGAGATATAGTCAGGGTCACCTTAATGCACAATTGGCTCTGGAACACAAAATCTTACATTTATATAAAGAAATTTAAACGTTGACGCACTGATCATCAGACACCTTCACTAGACAGTGACTAATAAATCAAGCATGAGTATGAGTACGCAAATATTTGTGGAGATTTTTTCTGAGGTAGGGTTACACCGAAGGACTGCTTTGTCACTACATCAAGGACAAATCCTTCATCGGATGCAATATTACCTGTCAAGGATGTGCTTATAGTTTTTATTATTGCCAATCAAGCCAGTAAAGCAAGATGTTCTTACAGCATTTAGTCAGTTGAGCAAGGTTAATAAGGTTTGTATTTTTCCACATATGTTCAGCTTTTCTACATTATCATCAATGAATATAATCATGCATCTAAGAGGAAGGATTGACAGTTTGAAATAAGCTGTATTTTAAAGGGGCTACACAATGGAGAGCTAATCAACATATATTATTAAAACAACAAAGGTTATCACAGATTTTTGGAAAGCTTGGATGTTTAGATGGATAAATAAGTGCAGAATTCAACCATATCGCTTCTGAACTTCAGAATTAATTCAGAATTTAAAATATATATATAATATATAAGCCATGTCTTCAGTTGTAAAAAATATAATGAAAGAAACCAATGTGATGAAGGAGGTGGTTAAGTTATTGACCTTAAATAAATGAATAACCAAAAATGGTGCAAGTAAATTATTTATAGACAGAACAGTTAAAATATAGTGTAACACGAAAACTGTTGGACTTGAATGACTGAACAACCCTTTGGATTATAAAACAAAAAGAGAAAAATGTTTTTTCCACAAAAAGTAAAGTTCACATAAACTATTTAAAAAACACCTTCTATGTGTTCGTTTAACTGGAGATTTGAACATTGTTTTGTGGGTCCAGTGTTTGTATGTGTGGATCTTGTTTCAGTTTCTCCAACAGTTCAGCAGTGTTGCCAGGCACTGTTATTTCCAAAGAAGAAAAATCACTGGTATTCTTTATAAAATACATAAACTGTATATCAGAATAAAACAAGTTGTACTTACAAGGTGAACTTGAGTTTCTGCCTGAAATAAAAAGAAAAGAAATCAAAAAAAAATTAATTCTGGAAGTAGTAACTTGGTGGAAATTGAGTATTTCTTATATAGCTTGTTTTTGCTCTACCTGATCACTCACACCATTTTATACAACATGCCTCATTAATCACAAAAGCTTTTTTTCTATACTTAAGTGCTTTCTATCCCACATTCACACTACAGTGGAAACACTGGAGAACAACTTGGGGTTAGTATCTTGCCCAAGGATATTTGGCATGCAGACTGGAGTGCACAGGAATCAAACCCCAACCTTCTGATTAATAGATGTGCTACCTTCGTAGCTCAAGAGTTGGCAGTTCATCTTATAATCAGAAGGTTGCCGGTTCGAGCCCTGGCTTCGACAGTCTTGGTCGTTGTGTCTTTGGGCAAGATACTTCACCCGTTGCTTACTGGTGGTGGTCAGAGGGTGGTACGAGTGTCTGGCAGCCTCGTCTCTGTCAGTGCGCTCCATGGTGGCTGTGGCAACAATGTAGCTGCCATCAACAGTGTGTGAATGTGTGGACGACTGAATGTGTAAAGTGCTTTGTGGTCCTTAGGGACTAAGTAAAGCGCTATACAAATACAGGCCATTTACCTTCTGAACCACAGCCACCCTATGAGATCATATCATTCTAATTACAAGGAATTATATGGCCACTACCAGCTCCACCACCATCATCAAGTTTGCTGACGACACCGTCGTGGTGGGCCTGATCTCTGATAACAACGAGACGGCCTGCCTGAAGGAGATTAGGAATCTGGAGAACTGGTGCCAGAGGAACAACCTCCTTCTAAACGTCAGTAAGACAAAGGAGCTGATAGTGGACTTCAGCACTAAGCAGGAGAGGAACTACCAGACCCCCGTCATCAACGAGTGCCCAGTGGAGAGAGTGGACAGCTTTAAATACCTCGGAGTTCACATCACGCAGGACCTGTCATGGTCCTGTCACATCAGCACCGTGGTGAAAAAGGCCCGTCAGCGTCTCTACCACCTCAGACGCTTGAGAGACTTCCAACTGCCCTCCAAGGTGCTCAGGAACTTTTACTCGTGCACCATAGAGAGCATCCTTTTTTTTTTTTTTTTGCCTGTCCCGTTTGGCTCTTTTGCCATCAGAATTGTTTTCTAAAGGCAAAGAAAGATGCCCAACGGATTTACTTCACCAAACTGACCATCCCAGCCTTGCCGTAATGGTCCATTTGATTCACCTTTTATTGTTTATTTTATTTTCACTTACTGAATACGGGACAGACTTGACTGGGGGAAAGAAGGGGAGAAAGAGTGAAAGAGAAACAGCTGAGAAGAGGGACGGGGGAGAAGGGCAAAAAACAAAAACCAACAGAATGGGCAGAGAAAAAAAAATGCATATATCAATAGAGAGCATCCTGACGGGAAAACATCTTAACCTGGTTCGGGAACAGCACCATGCAGGACAGACGAGCTCTACAGAGGGTTGTGCGGTCAGCTGAGCGCACCATCCGCTCCGAGCTCCCTGACCTGCACTCAATCTACAGCAGGCGGTGCTGGACCAAGGCCAGGAAGATCGTGAAGGACCTCAGCCATCCCAACAACAGACTGTTCTCTCTGCTGAGGTCAGGAAAGCGATTCCACTCCCTGAAGACCAACACAGAGAGACTGAGGAGGAGCTTCTTCCCGCAGGTGATACGGTCTCTCAATCACACCACCACACAGTACTGACCCACACATACAGTTCTTACACACACTGGACATTCTGGACATTGTTTTCACTTCATCACTAAATCACTTTAAGCATATTTGCACTGCACAAGACATAATGTGGATTGCACAACACTGGACATTATATTCTTCATTTCCAGTTAATACTTGTACAGCTGCTGTTATTGTGTGTGTGTATATATATATATATTTATTTATTTATTTATTTATTTATATTTCTTCATACATTCTTATATAGTTCTATATTGTGTATTTTGTTGTACAGTTATTTTATTTTCAACTTTAATTTATATATTTTATCTTATTCTTCCCAGTTAAATTTACCCTTCATTCTAATTTGTGTTGTACAGTTATTTCATTTTTAACCTTAATTTATATTTTATTCCTTCCTAGTTAAATTTACCCTTTTTAATTTTTCATATTTATTTCCTATCTTATTCATAGCCTTTTCCTTTTTTTTTTCTTTAGGTCACGAGCAGTTGTCCACGCATTTCACTACATATCGTACTGTGTATGACTGTGTACGTGACAAATAAAATTTGAATTTGAATTTATTTTTTATTGCCTCAGTAGTTGGGATAATGGGCAATGAATATGACTGAACATAGGGAATGGGAGGAGCTGGTGACAGCATGAAAAGTCAAATTCTGTTGACAGCCAGAATAATTACAGTAAACATTAGAGACTGTTCATTTCTTTGTAAACAAACATTCAAACAGCAGGGCCTCATATAATATTTTCTCCCGCTCTTGTTGAACAGCTGGGTGGAAATGCTTAGAGAAGAGGAGCTAATGCTACTATCTTTTTATATTTTATGTTGTTTTTATGTTGTTTTAGTGCAACACTGGGGCCGCGAGAGCACTGCAGTTTCAAATTCTGGTGTATTATCTGTACATATGAGTTTTGCTATTAGGCAATAATTTTCTACATGGAAAGTCTGTATAATTAAAAGAAAGCTTTCTATACAACTTTGTTTTGCAATGTGAGCTTTACTTCTAATTGTAGAAGTAAATACAAATATTTTTTCTCTTATACTCGGTTTAATTCTGTTGAAAATAATGTCCCATTGGCAAAGCTAGTTGGTTTAGGCCTTTATTGATTTTCACATTATCTCTGAGCTGCAAACAGAAGCACTATTTAGGAAGGAAATAAATCTCGAACAGAACGAACTCTGAGAAATTCAAACATCTTCCTTCACAAGTTGGGAATGAGGTGAGAGTGATGAGAGAAATAAAGAGCTTCATTAAACACGTTATTGGGATAAATTCCTTTCACCCTCTGTGCAATACACAGACAACCTCACACAGGCACAGACACACACAGCGCACACTGTGGACACAGGCTGAGTACACACATGAAATGAGCACTACAAACCTTGGGTACATTTGAGAGCTTCAGATATATAGAGTTACTTAAGGTTATTGTTGAGTGTTAGTAAAAGGCGTATACGTGACAGGCGTACTCTTTGACTTGAAATGTTTCTGAGGCCAAGGTAAGAGGGCCAGGTAGGCAGCCAAGATCAAGAAATGGACCCATCAGACCAGAATTTTTATATGTAGCAAAGAGTAGCACTTTCCATTATGAAGGACATTTGAAATAGCAGGGGTGGCTTAGGCCAGAATACGAGCCACTCTTCCACGGTACTCATGTGGCTCTGGGGCACACCACTTCTCCTGGTTGCCTGGTCCACGTCTTTGCCTTTCACCTTGAATCATGTACGCTGAAGGCTGTACTTTCCATGTCTCACCTGTGTGGACAAAACAAAAAAACAAAAAACAAATCAACTGTTAGACAGCCTATATGTTTGTCAGCAAGCTGGCTTTATTGTCCTTATTAAGGACATAGTTAAAGTCTTGTTTTCCTGAGCGAGTGATTCCGTATCCTTTTCTGAATTGCCTCCAACACTTTTATGGCATACAAACATTAGATTCATTCAGAGACTATAAACTGCCCAAAGACTGATTATTTTTATTAGTCACTTTCCCAAGGAACTTTTGTCTCAACTCCTGAGTCTGCCTTTTCTCAGCCTTTTATTGTTTCAGTTTTGAACTCAGTCAGTTAGCTGTCCTACCCCATGTGGGGCTACACCAGAGCCTGTGCCTAACCCTGCACTCATCCTTGCTCCAATGGTCAGGGTGGTCAGGACCCAGTCTATTGTTGCATCCGTACCTGTTCCTCAGGTGAGAATGACTACTGTCCATCTAACCTCTGCACCCACACTCTCCCAGGGTAAGGGAATCCTCCAGTCACCAGAGGAAGCAGCTGAGTTCAACCCCTGACTATGCATCCAGAGCTGTCAGAGTATTCAGAACACCTAGAGTTCCCAAGGTACTGTAGGAGAAATATCAAATGACAAACATAGACTCAGCAGAGACGTAAAGCTTCATTTTATCTTGCAAGAGGACTAAGAGCATTCAGAGTCTATGCAGAAACCTGAATTGGGGAAGTCTGTCACTCTTTTATACACTTCTCCTTCCTAGATGAAAATCATTGTTCATTGGTGTACTAATAGACAATCTAATGACTTTTATTTTACATGGAAGTCATTCCTAACTGTCCTTTCCTGTCTCATTTTCCAATTGGCTGTTCGCCGAATTACTCTTCAGGTTGCTCCTCAGTTTCAGGTGTGTTCCCAGTCAGAACTGGGAAGAAAAAAGAAACATACTGTTGGCATGTTTTGCCAACAGTATGTGTGGATAATGATGAGTAAAGGACAAATACATTCACCATGCAAAAAACGAAACAAAACTGTGACACAAAGATCAGGTGATGTATCTCTTTGTTGAGTCAATGTGCCAAATTAAACAGCAGTGAAATTTTATCTGGGTGGAGGTAGAAAGGTTGTTATAAAGTGAAATACAAGAAAGCATGGAGCTAAAATAAATAACAGTGTATTTTTAGTGTGTTTGTTCCTGGTTTTGAGTCAAGATACAGAAACAGTATATAAGTGCTGGTGTCAGGTTTGATCAGCACCTCCACACTTGAAGGCTGAAGTTACAAGCTGATGCTGATAAGAAGGAAGATAAGGTATTATATCAAAGGCTTGCTGGAAACTGTCAAATTACTGTCTATCTTTTCTTTAATAAACTACTAGCCACTTTAAATTTTCTGATTTGTGTAGAGATACTAACATCACCATGAAGCTGCTGACTGTGTCTACACTTCTGTGCGCAATGGTGGCTCTGGGCACTGCTGCTAGTGAGTATTCCAGTATGCTGTGCATCATCTATACATCTTATGCATGAATATATTAAACTGAAAATGAATGACCAAAATCAACATTTGCTGATGTAATTTGTTTAGCACGTCGGGGTAAAGTGGCCAGTAATGGGACAGAGGCATTAATTCCAGCAGGTCACCCAAACTAATCACATTTTTATCATTCTGAACAGAAGAAGAGTACATCAGCTTTCCTCTGTCAGTTTTACATAAATTATTTTTCATGTATGATGGACAAGTACATTTATAGCTAAAAAAAAAAGTTAATCTTTAACACTTAAACATATTTTTCATGAATTTATATTTTAACATTTTTTTCTTATACAGTAAAGTAACTCAATAATCTTTGATTGCCTTCAGGAGGACATTATCTTGAGAAGAGAGCAGCATCTTGTCCAGGTGGCTGGACTCAGTATGGGAATCGATGCTTTCTCTACAATCACGATCAAATGACTTGGGCTCAGGCGCAGGTAAAGGCAGTGGTCTAAATTTATCATTTATTCTTTGTGAAATCTTAAATCTTTCTGTTTACGTTGTCATTTCTATGAACTCTGTTGATTTCCATTGTAGAGAATCTGCCGAAACATGAATGCAAACCTGGCATCTGTACACAGCTACGACGAGTATCAGTTCATTCGACGCGTCATATCTAGTGCCACTCATGAAAGTGGACTAACATGGATTGGTGGCTCAGATGGTCAACAGGTATAATTTCACTTATCATTATTCAGATGACCCTTCCCCATTAGCAAACACTTGGTGACAGAGGCGAAGAAAAACATTTTTTAACAGAAAGAAACCTGAGGCAGAACCAGGCTCAGGGATTAGCACACATCTGCAGTAGATAAGGAGGTCTTTAAGATCAGATGGGATCTGATTTTTCAAGACTTTTAAATTCATTCTTGATAGTATTGTCTATAACTGCACATTTAGAACTTGGAACTGTAGCTTAATTTTAAGTGTATTCTTGTCTGCTTTTTCTGTTTTCTAGGAGGGTTACTGGTTTTGGATCGATGGAACCTCTTTCACATTTACGCAGTGGTGTCGGGGAGAACCTAACAACCATAGGGGAAACGAGCATTGCTTGCTGGTGAATTTTTCAGGTAAACCTTCTGTGAAATCCCTAAAAGTACAATGTATGAGCACTGTAAATGTTAAAGAAAAAAAGAAACAATACCCACAATTCCCCAAATAATTTTTATGCATTTAATGTGACAAACAGTAATGTGTGACAGAAATGTAAAACAAGTAGTGTCATTTATTTTTAACAAAGACAGCAGTTCAATTTTTTATCATATTGAATATTTACATAGTGTTTTGATGCAGCAGTAAACACATGTGGTGCTACTGTTATACAGAACAAAATATTAAGATTATTAATCATTTCTCCATGTGATTATGATTTCAGTTCATTCTGATTTTATCTACTTACAGGAAGCAAGTGTTGGAATGATGGGACATGTGACAGCCGATTCCCATTTATTTGTGTCAAGGCCATCTGATGATTCCTGGGCTGTCATGAAGGTGTGGCCCACCTGACGACAAAGCAAATACTCTAATATATCACAATAAGAATCTGGTTCTGATTTGATTTACTTCTTTTCTTTTACTGTAATGCTGCATAAGGAATGAAGCGACACGTGACATAAACTGGAGGATCTCTTTTATCAGGAGCAAATTGCATGTGTACATGAAAGAATGCTTTTAGCAAAACTTTGTTTCCCAGAATGAATTGTTGTTTCTCATCTTCTTCATCATTAAAATCTTAAGCATTGAATCAAACTGGTCTGTGCATTTAAATGCTTAATACTCATGAGTGTACTCTTAAATTTCACATACATCTGCACTGTAAAATCTAACTAGTTCTCTGAGCTCAAAAAAAACAAAACATATGCAAACGTGTTGCCTAGAAAAAAAACTAACACTTACTTAAGATGACTAAGTTAGGACAACTTAATCATTGTGAGTACAAAGGACCAGAGATGACTTATTTTTTTCTGAGTGAGCAATACTAATTGTTTAACCACTGAAAAAGATTTCAAATTTAAAAAAATATATTTTGTGGTAGCTTACTAGTTTCAATTTTGCTTATGTTTTATCATCCTTGAACTTGAGATTTGTAGTAGAACACTTGAACACTATAAACACTATAAGTATAGCCAGGAAAAATTAACAGCACTTCTTGTAATGCAGTTAAACTCAGTCCAACTGTGATTTTCAAATGCAAAAAAGTATATCAGTAAACATCCTGGACATTGTTCTGCTCAATAACAAACAAGTATATTCCTACTATTGTAGCTTGTGCTATTTAATAATACCTAAAAAATTATTAAATTGGCATTTGCATATCTTTTGTTACACAATTGAAAACTTTAAAAAAAACTTTAAAGTATTTCTCACCCTCATGCACTAGCTCAGGGTCCCTCGACACTGCAGAATGCTAAAAGAAAGTTCATGAGTGGAAAAATTAAAGAAATGATAAGCTGTCAGCTGACCATAGTTGGTTTTAGTACATAAATATTGGCTTGACTGTATCTGGTGGGGCCAGGAACCATTTTGACAATATTAGCAGCACTAAGTCTACCCTGTTGTTGGAGTTGCGCAAGGGACCGTGATATCTTTCCATTCTGAAAGGAATTGTGTCTGCTGGTGCTTGAGAGGCAACAGCAGGGCTACCACTGTTATTCTTATCACATGAGAATTAATCAAAATCAGGGTCCTTCTCAACACAATCCTCTGTCTCTGACACATTCTCCTCTGTGTCACTTTGACTGTCAAAGAGTTGTGCCAAAACCTCGCTGACAGTAAAGCTTTTCCCAGAGGACATTTTTTTTAGAGAGCATACAGATTGCAAAGTACACAGTGCGAGTAATGATTTAGATAGAAGGCTCCCTTATTTGGTTTTAGCTGTCAATGTCCTTGCTGAAAAATCCTGCCCACATTCCCCCTCACAAGAAATATCCACTCTGATACTTGGATGTGAACAACTCGCAAGCCACACTGTGGCAAATATCATAGTCCTCATGGGAATGTTGTTGGAGGCTGTGGAGAGCCGGTCCAGCCATCGCCTGCAGCTTCACTGCTTCCGCTGGCGGCTCTGGAGAGCCCTTGGTTCTTCTTACCTTGCCTTTCCCGTGTTCTGTGTGTTTTTTCCAGTCAGTCATGTCTCAGTGTCATGTCTGCGTTTCCATGTCTGTCTTGAATTTCCTGTTTTACTTTAACAGTCATGTGTGAGTGTATTCAGTTTTAAGCCCTCGCTGTCTTGTCTCATCAGATTTGGTTCAGACTAAGTTAGGGCAAGTTGTTCATTATGAGTACATGATATTAAGATAACTTTATTTTTCTGACTGAGCAATACTAAAGGAATTAGTTCCCCTGACATAACATTTTTTAATGTAACTGTCATGGTTCTAGGTCATTTTGACCCAGCATTTTCAGTTTCTTGTATTTTTGTATCTGTATTATGGTTTATGTTCTGATTCTTTAGTTATCTGAATATTATAATTCTATGTTTCAGTTTGTTGTGGTTTAGGGTTTTGTTTTTAGGTTTTGTGTCTTGTGCCCTCGTGTTTAGTGTATGTTTAGTTCAGTGTCAAGTCTGTGTCTGAATTGTTTCTTGTTTATTATTTTACTTTGAAGGTCCATGTCTTATTTCATTGTATTCAGTTTTGCTTCCCCCCGTCTTGTCAGGCTTATCAGGTCCCGCTGTGTTCCCCACCTGTGTGTAATCTCCCTGTGTTCTTCTGCATGTATTTAAGTCGTGTCTACTTTTGTGCTGATTGCTGGTCTGTCTGTGTATCAACTGTGTGTTCTCCCTGCTGTCAGCCTTCATGTGCCATCGCCCACCTTCCTTTGTGTTCAGGTTTGCTGTTTAGTAGTGATGGGCAGATGAAGCTTCATGAAGCACTGAAACTTTTATCCCAATTGGTTCACCCCAGTGCAAAGCTTCTTGAAGCTTCATTTGCTCTAGTAGGACACCTACTGGACGTAAAAATATTAGTTGGCATGAATTTGAAGAGTGTGGCCTTTTGCACACACTCTGTAAATGTCAACAACAAAAGGAGTGTGTAAAACATGTATATTGTAGTGATGGCAGTATACTGTGTATATTTATACTGGCAGTATGTAAAATGATTATTTGGAAATGCTTAAAATGGAAACAATCATTTACTGTGAGGTGAGGTGTGGTTGGGGTGTGGAGAGTGGTTGTGCTTTTGTAACGTTGAGGTATGGACAGCTACACACTGAGGCTTTGAGCCTCAGTCCTGTCCACATTTTATTCTGTAAAAACTAAATTTTCACTGCTTTTATGACCTTTTTAGTGGGGAGAACATAACTGGGATTTAATGATTTAACAAATCTTTTAAATCTTTTGTCCTCCACAATGCTAAATGGCTGGGAGGCAAGGCAAGGCAAGTTTATTTGTATAGCACAATTCAACAACAAGGTGATTCAAAGTGCTTTACAGAGACATTAGAAACAAAAACAAATAAAAGGCATGATTTAAAATTGATTAAAACAAGCAAGCAAGCAAACAAACTAACTAATTAACAAACAAACTGCCACCAGAAGTTCTTAGGTGGCTGCCTTAAAACTGTTTTGCATGCTCCTGTGTCGCATACTGTTGTTGGAGCGACAGTTGAGGCTCATCAGCGTCGTGAGTCCTCAATCACCATGCTAACCACGTCTTTATCTATTTGAGATTGTTCTCCTGAGGAAAGACAATAAAGACAAAGCACAAATATAAATATCACACACATAACTTATAACAGCTGTATAATATTGTTATATCATTTAGTAACTGTTGTAATAGTAATTTTACAATGTATGTTGAAGGGATATTACTGCCCTCTGTTGGTGTCTTTGTGCATTACATGCAATAAAAGGTGTTCGTTAAAAACATCAGGTTATGGGCCCAGAGGTCGCCAAGGGAAGCTGCTAACATGTTTTCTTTTGGGAGTCATAAACAGAATTGTGGGATTCACAATGGAAGATAGACTGTTTATTGACAAGCTGAGCGGACTGGAGAATTGGGCAACGTGGAAATTTCAACTGGAGCACCTGTTGAAGGCAAAAGGACTGTGGGGTATGATAGGGGAGACGGAGCAGTTAGCTGTGGATGCTAATGCCCAAGCACGAGCTGAATTTGAACGGAAGAAAGAAAAGGCTTTTTCAGTGCTGGTACTGAATGTAAGTACACCCCAATAGTACTTGATAACAAACTGTAAGACCCCCAAAGAAGCATGGGAGATGCTAAAAGCACAGTTTGAAAGAGATACTGTTGCTAACAAGCACCGACCGGCTTTAACCCTTTAAAACCGGTCAGAGTGGGCACGCTCTGTTTTGCGTAACTATTTTTAAATCCCGGTAGCACTGCAACCACGTAAGCTAGCGCAATAATTTTCATAGTTCACGTCCATCAGCGTGAACTATCGCATCTCCGCCATGACCTGCCCGAAACCGGAAGTGACGTCATTTTCGCGGAAATGTAGTTTTTTACCATCAAGGCCTCATGAGCCTATACTGGTGTTTTTAAAAGTTATGTTTGACTTTATGACTTTCTTTGTCGTTTCTGGGATGCTTAGGACTCAAATTGCACTGCTGGAAGTAGTTTATTTTGATGCATATGCTGCTTTTTTGCAAATTTGCATTATAATATTTATTTTCGTTTTTCCTGCAGTGTATAGAAATTGGTGTATTTCATAAATAAAACTATGAAGACACTTAAAATAAATTTCCTGTGGTAGGAAACTATTTTGTGCAACTTTTTTGCATTTACAGTTTTGAGGGATAAGCCTCTTAAATTTCTCTAACTAGAAATATATGTTAAAAAACAAAAATGATTTTCAATTTCTTTGTAGTTTATTGCACTTTTTTGCAATTTATGTAATTACTATGCACTTAATGCATGCATATTATTAAAATTTGGGCTATAATTCAAATTCAAATTTTTATTTGTCACGTACACAGTCATACACAGTACGATATGTAGTGAAATGCTTGGACAACTGCTCGTGACCTAAAGAAAACAAAAAAGGAAAAGGCTATGAATAAGATAGGAAATAAATATGAAAAATTAAAAAGGGTAAATTTAACTAGGAAGGAATAAAATATAAATTAAGGTTAAAAATGAAATAACTGTACAACACAAATTAGAATGAAGGGTAAATTTAACTGGGAAGAATAAGATAAAATATATAAATTAAAGTTGAAAATAAAATAACTGTACAACAAAATACACAATATAGAACTATATAAGAATGTATGAAGAAATCTAAATATAAATAAATATATACACAATAACAGCAGCTGTACAAGTATTAACCGGAAATGAAGAATATAGTGACCAGTGTTGTGCAAAACCAAAGTCCAGAAAGTCCAGTGTGTGTGTAAGAACCATATGTGTGGGTCAGTACTGTGTGGTGGTGTGATTGAGAGACCGTATCGCCTGCGGGAAGAAGCTCCTCCTCAGTCTCTCTGTGTTGGTCTTCAGGGAGCGGAATCGCTTTCCTGACCTCAGCAGAGAGAACAGTCTGTTGTTGGGATGGCTGAGGTCCTTCACGATCTTCCTGGCCTTGGTCCAGCACCGCCTGCTGTAGATTGAGTGCAGGTCAGTGAGCTCGGAGCGGATGGTGCGCTCAGCTGACCGCACAACCCTCTCTAGAGCTCGTCTGTCCTGCATGGTGCTGTTCCCGAACCAGGTTAAGATGTTTCCCGCCAGGATGCTCTCTATGGTGCACGAGTAAAAGTTCCTGAGCACCTTGGAGGGCAGTTGGAAGTCTCTCAAGCGTCTGAGGTGGTAGAGACGCTGTCGGGTCTTTTTCACCACAGTGTTGATGTGACAGGACCATGACAGGTCCTGCGTGATGTGAACTCCGAGGTATTTGAAGCTGTCCACTCTCTCCACTGGGCACTCATGTATGACGGGGGTCTGGTAGTTCCTCTCCTGCTTAGTGCTGAAGTCCACTATCAGCTCCTTTGTCTTACTGACGTTTAGAAGGAGGTTGTTCCTCTGGCACCAGTTCTCCAGATTCCTAATCTCCTTCAGGTAGGCCGTCTCGTTGTTATCAGAGATCAGGCCCACCACGACGGTGTCGTCAGCAAACTTGATGATGGTGGTGGAGCTGGTAGTGGCCACACAGTCATATGTGTACAAAGAGTACAGCAGGGGGCTCAGAACACACCCCTGGGGGGCTCCAGTGCTGAGAGTGGTGGAGGCTGAGACATGTCCGCCCATCCTTACTGCCTGTGGTCTGCCAGTTAGGAAGTTGGAGATCCACTGACACATAGATGAGTTGAGTCCCAGATGCTCCAGCTTGGTGGTGAGTGTGGAGGGAATTATGGTGTTAAATGCAGAGCTGTAGTCTATGAAGAGCATATAATATAATGGTTGTATTGACGTATAGCAACTTGAAAAGCTCCCAAAAATGGCTCCACAGCATGTAAAAATATAATATAAGCTCTGGCGGACTTGGTTCTATGGTAGGTCTTAAAGGGTTAATACAGCTTTTTTCTTTCTTTTTCTCTTTTTTAAGCCAGTTTATTCATTTACCAGTTTATTCATTTACCAGTTGATTTATTTACGTGCAAACAGGACAGGAAGCCTGTGTTTAAACATTACTCATGGCACATTCTCTAAGAATAGTCATACATTAGAAGGGTTGATCAATGTGTCCTCAGATAATCCCCTCTGCCTGCCCTCCCATGGGTCTAACTGGATACAGCTTTGACCTCTCTGAGAGAGTCTGTTTGATCATCTTCCTGGGCTAAGCTGCCATCACATCCTGACCACCGTTGATAGGCCCAGCTGGTTACAGGAAGTGGTGAGCTTATAGACTGCACAGTCATGTATTGCGGAATAGTCTGCACTGCAGAAATATAATAATTGCAGTGCTGGGGTTTATGTACTATGATCTAATTTATCTTAGCTGTATTCCACCACTCTTCTGTTAGTGAGACATTATGACAAAACCCTGTTAGCACTCTGAGTATCCCCTGTGAGCACTCCCCCCCCCACCCCTTTGCTTTTTCATATCTGAAGATGAAACGAAATGTCCCTAACTGACTTAAACCACCTTAAGCAGCAAAAGGATCAAATTTGCAGAACTATTTTTAGGATTTCTTTAAGAATTTATTTTGTGGTAAACTGATGACGGTATCGCTCAGGTTTCACAGAGCTTCATGTAAAGCAGACACTCCCTAGCAGATCGTTACATGGAGAAACCTTTGGAATGCAAGCATGCTGATCCACACAGGTGTACACATGGGTATTCACAGACGCGGACTACAGCTTTCTTGGCTGCTGCCTCAAAGCACATTGTGCGCTGTCTATCTTGCGTGCTGCACAATATCGTTTATTATTTAATATCTACTGATATCTACTGCTAGCTAGTTTATTGTGATGGTGCTTTTTTTTTTCTTATTATGTTGCTCTTTGTTGTTTGCTTTCTCTTCTGTTTTTTTTTTCTCCATACAGGTGATCCAGGTGTTTTGTTTTTTTTGTTTGTTTGTTTTTTTTTCTCTCTTCCCCCCCTTCTCACCGTCTCTTCTCCCCTCTCTTTCATTCTTTCCCCCTGTCCTATCCCACAGTCATGTCTGTCCCGTTTGTAACAACTGAAAATAAAATAAATTCATAATTATAATAAAGGTCAATCAAATGGACCAATATGGCAAGGCCATGATGATCCACTTGGTAAAATAAATCCGCTTGGCATCTTTCTTGGCCTTAAGACAACAATTCTGATGGCTATAGATCCAAACGGGACAAAAAAAAAAAAAAAGAAAAAAGAACACTAATGTCTTTTTGTGGTTTATTCACATGCAACTATGGACACAACTAATGTTCTGTGCGCACATTTTGGTTAATCAGTCACTGCATACACAGACAAGTCAGATACAAAGTAAAGTGTGCATGTTAGTCCCCATACGGAAATAGTTCCTCTGCATTTAACCCATTCACCCAGTGAAGCAGTGGGCAGCCACCAATGCAGCGCCCGGGGAGCAGTGTGTAGAGACGGTACCTTGCTGAGGGGTACCTCAGAGTAGCCGTTCAGTGGAGTCGAACCCCCGACCTTCCGGTCATGGGGCCACCACTCTACCTACTGAGCTATCCCTGCCCAAGGGGATGTAATCATCCTAGGGAACAATCGCTAGTGTGTATGCGTAATTATTCCCTAAAAGAAAAGGGATTCATAAATATTGCAAAGTTCAGTATATTGAAAATGTTGGTCAAAGGACTGTCAAATTCCTCTTATTTGCATGTTTCGTTGCTGTCTCTTTAAAAGTTCACATCAGGTTTATGTTTATGTCCAGTACAAAGATGACTTGAATATAATAGCATTTCCTCTTTATCAGATGTTAGTCACTGTGGTTTTACACACAGGCTATTCATGACTGCATTTTGAGGTATGGGTTGCATGTTAGATGCAGACATACCAACCATAACTTCTAAAATGCTCGTTAAAACCAAAACTGTTATTGCACCTTTACCTTCATTGTGCAAGACAGCATGCTGGTAGCCTACATTTAAGAATCATTATTTATGAGCTTTGAATTTTTGATGCTTTATTACACTTTCTTTTTTGAAAAAGGCAAACAAAAGAAAACAGCCAGAACACAAAGTTGTAAAACCCACCCGATCGACCAAAATCAACTCAAAATTCTCCCACACAACAGAACCTCCTCTATTCCTCGCTGGCTCCAAATCTCTCAGTGGAATGATCAGTGGTTCGCTATCTGTCACCATCAAAACACCACAAATCCCGTGAAAGATTCATTTCCTTATAAACCATTGAATCAGCAGTTAGACTCTAAATGAAGCTTCGGACGTCACTGATCGCATGACTCTGGCCAGACGAATCAAGCTTCGACACAGTGCTTCTGAAGAAGTGTGTTGATTTTTTTGACACCCGCACCGGAGCGTCAGCTTCAAGCGGGCCATCACTACTGTTTAGTTTTCCCCAGTATAGATTATCTTTAGTTCCATTTTGCCATTTTCACCTTGTGCTTTATTTTGCAATAAACCTTCTTCACATCTCAGCCTGCTCTTGGGTCCCCATATATTTCCTCCACACAGCTCACTTCACTAGCCGTGACAGTAACTACATGAAAATACAGATTTTGTTATAACTTACTATTTTCAAAATTGTTTCTAGCAAATGTATTGCAACTTAAGTACCACATTTCTTTTTTTTTATCATACCAAGTTTAACTGTTACAGAAAGACTAACAAAGACATATAATTTCCAAATCAGCATTACTGAGCTAGACAATAAAAAACAGTAAGTGCAGGTAAATATTACCCACTCAATAAGTACCCCAAATTAATGCATGTTATGACTATTGAATTTATATGTAGCTACACAACAGACACAGGTAGATGCTTGCCCAAAAGCTTTAATGTAGCAAGAAGGAAACTTAAAAACAAAGAATTAAAACAGAATAGTTTTCTTGGAAGACAATACAAAGAAACATGGTAAAATCAGTCTACTGATGACACAATCACACTTCTGTTGACTTGTGATTTTGTTGTTTAAGTGTTAAACAGAGAGGAAAATAGAATGCTGCACATAAAGATATAGGAGCAAAACAGAAACATTGTATTTCAGTCTGCTGTTTTGATTCAGATTTCATGTGTGTCAGTCCAGGAGTCCTGATCTCTTCTTGGCACAGACAGAAGGACGGAGATTATCACACCACACATCATCCCAGCATTTGCCATCTGCGAGGTTCAAAAGCAGAAATCAGTAAAATGTCACACAAAGTGTTAAAGATGCAATCCAAAGCAAGATTGTAAGTTTTGATTTATGTAGTATTTTATTTAAAGCACTTAAATTATTCACAAATTAAGCAACCATGTTCTGAATTACCACTATAATTAATCTGTAGGCAAAATGGACGGGAACCACTAATGGGCTCTCCTGGGCACCAGTTTGTGTACTGGAAAGGCCTCCCATCACTCCAAAACCAAATATGCTCCTGAAATTAAACACAGCATTAGTTCAAAAGGTCAAGCGTTGTCACAGTCCCTGTATCAGTGTAACCCATCTCCACCCTAGATCCTCTATTCACATATTTTTTTGACAAAATGTAACATCTTCTATCATAATTACAAAAAGAGAAATACTGTGTAAAAAAAAATTAAAAAAAGTACCCCTGGTGCATTGGTTCCTCCAACCCAGGTTGTTTGGTAGCCATGAGGAGCAGTCATCTTCTGAATCATATGGTATTCGCTGCTGCTGTGCACAGATACGAGGTTTGCGTCCATGGACAAGCAGTTTCTCTTCAATGGAGAGTGGAGTTTTATTCATGTATGTATTTTATGTATTTTAATCAAGTGTTGAAGACAATACAAATAAGTTAACCCACCTCAGCTCTAGGCCAAGTCATGGATGTTGGAACGTAAACAAAGCAGCGATCTCTAAACTCAGTCCAGCCATGAGGGCAACCACCGGATGTCTTGATTAGGTCACGCTTTGCTGGGGGTCAGTAAAAAGTTGTACATGTTGTGTCTCCAGTTGATATCTTATTTTGTAATATCTTAATCCTGACATCTACTATAAATGAAAACGATCATACAAGAAATATCTTAAAAAATAAACATTAGTTAAATGATCGACAATGAACAGAATATTTTGACTCCTTTACATTTATATAAGTGTAATTCTATGCATGCCTCTGTAAACTTTATAGTGATTATTAGTGATGTGCGATACCACTGATTCCCTTTCCGATCTGATACCGAGTAAAATTCAGGGTGGTATCAATGATACTGATCCGATACTGGTACTGTTTCATTGTATTTCATAATACAATATATAATTGTATTATGTAATTGTAATAATAATATAATAATAGAGCTTCATAATGATTATAGGACATCAGATAACTGATGTCCTATACGAGGTTAGTGGTGCTGCCACAACATCTCACTGTCTCGCCACATATATTGCAAACCACGTCTTGGCTGTTTGTGGAGGTAAAATACGTCCACACATGACTCCATTTACGCTCAGCCATTGTTGTGAGTGCGCACGAGGTGCTGCAACACATTTATACAGTTGTATTTTGCATTTGACTATGAAAGGCGTAAGAGGAAGTAGTTCCTTCCAATTTAGACAATCCGAATGATATGGTTTCTTTCCACTCTGTTCCTGTTAATGATAAACTACAAATTTATCGCAAAGTGCTAAAATATCGATATTTTAATATGAGAATCAATTCTAGAACATAAACGACTTGTATCGGAAGAATCGATAATTCAGTATCGATCCGCACACCACTAGTGATTATTAATAATGCCTTTCTAGGTATTAAAATGATAGATTATTTATACAGTACCTTTAAAAAGGATTTGCAAAGTTGACAAACACAATCAAGGAAGAAGGTAAATTCAAACAGAGAGTTAAAATGTGAGTTTAAACCAAACTAAGTACAGTATCAAGAAAATGTGAATTAAATAAAAAAAAACCACAAAACTTTGACTGTGCTTGTGAAATGCAGAAACTGCTCTGCGTTTCATTTTCTCTCACTCTCTCTCTATCTAACTTTCCCATATTCTCTAGTGCTACACGCTCTTTTATATTCAGCTATTTTTTAGAAATAAAATGTATTCTTTTCTCTTCTTATAGTGTGTCCTTTGTACTATAAACTGAGGTGCACATCTTCCATGAGAAAGGTGCTTTTCTTTTCTTTAGAGATGTGATTACTTTTAGTCAGGAAAATGTCCACTAACCTCTTGGGATGAATCCCTTTGCACCACTGCTGACCTCTTTATCTGGCAGAGCTGAACAAATTAAAACAGCAATTGTTGACTGATTATTGAAATACTTACACACACTTGCATATTGCAACTTGTCCTGCAGTACTCACCAGCAGCAGTGGTCAGAGCAGTCATTACACAAAGAAGTGTAGACACACTGAATAGCTTCATTTTCATCTGTGTAAAAAAACAGAAATGTTAAAATAAGTGATGGTTCAATAAGAAAAGAGAGACGATAATTTATGGGTCTCCTTCTACAGAAAGGTCTGCTCTCTTTTCACCTTTTCAGTCAGTAGCTTCAGCATGGAGGTGATAACAGCTCTAAGATTATTGGTTATATACTGTTTCATATATTTACATAGTTGCAAAACCGGAAACCACCCTCTTTCTCAACAAGAGATGACACAATACCACTTTTTTATGTCCAATACCAATATCATAAATTTGGATATCTGCCGATACCGATACGTTTCCGATATAGTGTAATTTTAAATAAATAAAACTGTTTTTAATATCTTGGTGCACTTTGTATAAGTTCATACTCAAGTTTTAAAAAACAAAACACTAAAGCTATTCTGTTATACTTGTATGAAAAAAATAACTGTCTCTCTGTCTCTCTTCCTTCTCTCACCCCAACCGGTCGCAGCAGATGGCCCCTCCCCTCCCTGAGTCTGGTTCTGCCGGAGGTTTCTTCCTGTAAAAAGCGAGTTTTTCCTTCCCAATGTTGTTAAAATTGAATTGAATTGAAATTGAATTAACTGTTGTTTAAATATCTTGTTTAAAGTTCAAAGAGAGAGATTAGTGATTTCTGGTGCCACCTTCTGACCAAAATGTTTTGTACTCCAAAAATAAAAATGTAAAGTTGTTGCTCTGTCTCAGTTTTTCCAGATGATAAACAAATTGTAATTTCTTTAATTGGAAGTTCATTGCCCAACTTGTCCTGTATTTATAAAACAGAGGTTTCTTTAGACAAATGTTAACAGAAAACTGTTAACATTTCCTAAATTGAACAAAAGTGCTTTAAAAACAGGATATTCCACATTTAGGTTAAGAAATACATCAGGGGGATTTCAGAGGGTGACTGGTTGTAGTAATAGAAGGCATGTGTTAAAAACCAGTTATGATTAAAAGCTTTGTGTTCATTATCAATGCTTTGTGCAGTAGTTGGCACTGTTTCACAGCAAGAAGAATCCAGCAGCCAGCCAGGCCTTGCATGTTCTTCTTCTTCCTCTGCTCTTTTTGGGTTCCTTGCCTTCGTTCTAGAATACAACAACATAAGTGTTAGTTTCATTCTAAATAAATTTCTGAAACATTAATTAAGTTTTATTAATGTCAGCTTGTTTATGCATGAATGCATTTTAGAAAGGACATGCAGGCATTCTGATATTTCCCTCTGCCTTATTACTGTAGATTTCTTTTTCAAAGTTCAAGTAGAGAGTTTATTAAATACCAGCAACAGCAAAATCCATGAATTTGTCCAAAGGATACTGTCCATATTGTCGCACAAGAAGCAACACAAGTGGCTCCATTAATCACATTAATCACTCAGAGAATCATGAAGACAGAATCTAAACCATATGAACTTTCTTTGTTGGCATCACAGTAAGTCTAATTGAGGTAGGTACTGTATAATAACACAGATTCATACTGCACACAATGTTACGCCCCAGTCTAGGGGTACAGGAACATAACATAAGGGTTAGAAAGGAAGTGACCCTGCCCTGGTCCCCAAAACCATAAACTAATCTTTGAAGGGAACGGTGGTTTATTTGTCTCTACACTGAAAAGCTTAACTCCAGGGTGAACAAAGGCCAAAATAACAAACGAATCAAGCTAAGTTAGGAAAGGAGGTGCTATCTAAAACCCTGTGAAACAAAAATCAAAAAAAAGACACATGCTACACCTAACTCACTAACTGAAACAAACAGGAGAAAACGGTACAAAAAAATAATAAGGCAGCTCACCCCTTCTGTTTCAGTGTCTATTTACAATGTACTATTTACAAGTGAAGACTAATTTACACACTATATACAACGCTCAGTAAATCTCAGGAACCACACACAAATAACACAAGGTTTGGAAGCCAGGGCCAGCTGCTGTGCTGCTGCTGTCACTCGCTGCCACCAACAACTGTTGGTGAGGGATCTTTTAGGGGAGTCTCTCGCAACAATCCAGCATCAAGGAGCGCTCAGCCACACTGTTAAGCTCCCTGACGAGGCATGATCAGCTCCAGGTGTGTGTGATCCTCCTCCACAGGTGCTCTGTCACACCCACACAAACCCACCTACACACAAACACATGGAAAACAAAGGACAGCAGCAACAAAAATACACATGTCCATACTTATTCAAAAAACCTGGGTCCCTCAGACAATATGTTTTATTCTTGGACTCCTAAGCAGCTTCGGATGGTTCACAGTTCAAAATAATACTTATTTATCTTTGTTTTTAAGCCTCAGTTTGACTTTTCAGTTCATCTTCTGTCTTTTCTTGGCTTCTCTCCCTATAAGCCAACTTTCATCTGATTGGTTTCCCTCATAGAAAGAAGATTTGAATTGTAAGGGGACCTTTTGTGCTCATGGTCAGAACTGCGTGTCTCAGATGAAAATATTGAAGATATAACCGAATAAATGTGAATGTCTAGAGCATTATGAAGCGTTCGGCTTACAAAGTTTACATGATCACATTATCTGAAACTTTCCCATCTATTATAGTGAACATTCACAACTACAATTTATGTGGTTTAAGTTGGGTAAAGATTCCTTTAATACGTACTCCATGGAGGTCAAAGGGCCTTTTTCATCATTGGTTCAATAATAAATACACATTTAAAGTTGTGGAACAGTCATGGACACTACAGATGCTAGAAGCCCTCTAACAAAGTAAGAAATGTAACAACTAATTTGCACAGATGAACTCAGGGCTTGTTTGAGTTATTGCCATTCATAAATGCATGCAGAAGTCCAGACTGAGAGACTAAAGCCACACTGAAGACTGTTTAAGCACAGGTGCTTTGTTCAGGGATATTGACAATGACAGTCACTGTATTCATATAAACTCTTTCTCAAAGCCTGTTTTCCTGTCATTGAAATGTGTAGCTTCTTCAGCTGCTCTCCTGCTTCCTCCAGATATTTCAGAAGCTCCACTTCCTGATCTTACTTGATCTGAAGTTCTCGCCACTCTGGATTTGTGTGTGTGTGTGTGTGTGTGTGTGTGTGTGTTGTTTTTTTATCAAAGCTGTTCCTTGTGGTGTTTACACATCTGGATTCTTGAGCATCACCTCTTTTTCAGCATGTTCAGTAATCCTAGTAAAAAAATACAATGTTACCTTGTCATTTTGTGTTCTTTGTGATTACATAAAACAATGTATACAATTCACAGAGGAGAGAATTCACTTTTGTTTCTTTAATGGTTCAGTTTATCCCACTTTTTAAAGTATTTTTCTGAAAATTTGGAATTGACTTATTTTGATTCTTCATAATTGAAAAAAAGAAGTTTAGGGACATGTTTGCGATGGTTTCACAGATATCAGTATAGACAATTTCATGTTTATCTAATGACAAAAAACACTATTTTAAAAAGAGAGACATGTTTACCTTAGTCGCTATCTGTGAATGAAAAATCCCTCTACTTCATGGCACTAAAGGATAACTTGATCTGAACTACTTTGTGATGTTTCCATGAGAACAACAAGACAGTGTCTCCATTCTAAAGACAAAAATACAATATGTGACAACAATCATGATCTGTTCAGGCAACAAAAACCAAACGATTTCTTCAAAATGTCATTTTTACTTTTTTTTCTTAGTAATAGTTTAAGCAGGGGAAACACAAAAGGTTGTTTAATAAAACATACAGCACTTAACAATTACGCACTAAAAAAATTAATATGCATCTAATGGCGACATCAAAGGAGCGTTCAGTAGAACAAAGTATACAAAATACTACACAAAGAAATGCTTGATGGGGGTTGTTGTGTGAAGTGCTTTGTGGGTTGGTTGTTTGCATCTCTAGGAGGAAGTTACTGATCTCATAAAGCCACAACTGTTTAGCACGTAGTTAAGAGGCAGCGTGTGCAATCTGATGTGCAAAGACAACACGTTAATAAAACTATGAACTCACCTCTGGGTATCAGAGAAGGCAGACAATTATGTGCTGTAAAATCATGGTTCTGTAACCTCTAAAGGATTATTGACACCTCCACAGATGCATTTTGGAAATCTTAGAAAAAAGAAAAGCCATTAAAGTCAACCTTGAAAATTAATCATGCGAATTATGCAATTTCCCTCCAAGTAAAAGGCATTTACTGTTCATTTTGTCCTCTTTTCTTCATCTTTTACTGTTTAACTTTCTCTTGTCGTGTGTAATTCTTTTTTTTTGAAATTTGCTTTTAAAACATTGAACTCAGCCTCACGGATCTTCTCATACAAACTCGTTAAAGTTTCTGCACAGGCTTCCGGTCAGGTTCAGTTTTCTTGCTGCAGCCATGAGCTTCGTTGCTTTGCTGTTGTGTTAAAGGGCATTAAATATCAAAGTTTAATCAAAATTTAGGATCACAAATAACTGTTGATTAGATATATCTACAGTTATTAAGACACTTCTTCCACCCAGCTCATCAGCTTTTCAGTTTAATGCTTTCAGGCAAGCAGTACAGGTCGATGAGAGACTGCACTATATCTAAGAAAAACTTTTTCAAAAAAGATTTTTCAATAACTGAAAAATATGATCATGAAAAATATAGAGTTATTTATCATCAAGAGCATTTTTCTCATTTTAAGCCAAAAAATAAGTTAACTTTTTTATGGCCAAAAATGCCATCTGTTTATGGGCCTGTGTGTGTGCGAAAATGTGTTAAACCATAGCAGAGTACTTAGTTAAACTTGTGCTTACTTTTTGAAAGCTCTTTGTTTTTCTTTATCTTTTTTAGACTCTGAATTAAGCCAGCTGGGTTCTATCCCCCTTTCTCTCAATGATATTGTTAAGTTTTTTCATTCTTGCTCTCCCGATTAACAGTTAATTGTACACAATAACATTAACCATCTTATATTTTTCAAACTGTTTAGACATCTCAGAATTGGATGATTACCGTTTACAACATGCTCCCGTGGCAGGACAGAAAAATGTTTGCCTCTCAGACACGGAAACACACAAGTTGTTAACAGAGCTAGGCCTGTGGTGCAGCACTCAACGCTCCCTCTGGCAACCAGCGAGACCGGCGCCCTGTCTTGGCAATGCGACACACCCAAGCCCCGCCACGTTAACTGTATATATCCCCGCAGACACGGTGAGTTTCCTGGTGTAACCCATGTGAAATACAGGGCTGCAAAATCCCTTATTGTTATCTAAGGCTTTAGCCTGTTTTAGTCACAAGGGGGTGCTGTGACATAGTCTTGTGCTCTGATTACCTTGCGTCGAGTGCGCAGGAAGCATTACCTGTGTCTTCCTGTGAGATCTTCCCTCTCTGATGGTGGTCAAGTGTTTGCCAGAGCGCATGGAAAATTATCTTGGTATGCAATGCTGCAACCTGGTTAATGAGAGCAGATTGTGTTACGTATAAATGCTAAAAAGTTACTGTTTTATTAGGCCCCGAACTCTGACCACAAAGGGAATAATGTCTGTCAAGTTATTTGTGTTGGAAAATCCCGGTGAGTCATATGCTTTTGTTAGGTACCTGTTAAGTTAGATAATGTATTTCACTAGCTGATTCAGCTCAGAAACCTTTGAACGAAAAACAATCGGGAGCTTTGAGAATCTGGTGTGTTGTTTTACTTCTCTTGTTGTTCTTTACAGTGTGTTATAAGTGTTGAATGCTTTGAGCTAAAGATGTTTTACTGTCGATGCTCGATGCGATGCTAGCTGCTAATAGCTGTTAGCCACCCCACCCCCCGAAGCCATATTCCGATCGGGGAGGTATTCAGATAGAAGCACTAGCTCTGTTTATATTAGAATGGTTAGGTCTTGATAGAAATGGGCATATTTCAAGTTTAGTTAACCTTAGGGTTAGGGTTAGGGGGTTAGGATAGGGTAACCCAGACCTCTACATCAGAGAGACCAAACAGCCACTTCACAAGCGCATGGCACAACACAGAAGAGCCACCTCCACGGGACAAGACTCAGCAGTCCATCTGCATCTTAAGGATAAAGGACACTCTTTCGAGGATGCCAATGTTCACATTTTGGACAGAGAGGACAGATGGTTTGAAAGAGGAGTGAAAGAAGCCATCTATGTCCACTGTGAGGGACCATCTTTGAACAGAGGCGTTTGTTTACAACACCAACTCTCTGCCATCTATAATCCAGTTTTGAGATCCCTTCCCAGACGCCTTAACGCCCACTCACATCCTGGGCCATCTGACCCCAGGAAATCACATGATAGGGTGGGGCCAGGTTTCACAATGAGCTCACCCGAAACTCTGGCTGATTGTGACCCACACCTGTTTTCACACCTTGGCTCATGTGATTAGGTAGAGGATCATCAGTGGGTCCTTTGTCCCTCTTTGGGGGGAAACTCCCACTGGGTTTAAATCTAGGACTCTCCACCATTTGACCTTAGAACTGAAGAAGCTTCTCGGATGAGAGGTGAAACGTCTTCAAGCAACTTAAAGAAGTCCAGACGCTTTTCTTTGCAAGCTCCATTGACTACGATGACCTGGATGACTGAGAACCTTCACAGACAATACATTACAAGGAAAATCACCTTAAGAATTAAATAATCATGTATGCACACACACACACACACACACACACACACACACACAAAAAAAAAAAAAAAAACCTACACTGGAGTATTTATACATACTCCTTGTTTTAAGATTTAATAATTAGGATTAATGTGCAACTTTTTACCGTGTTATGACCTGTTGTGATAAGGCAAAACAAAGGGTTAATCAAAGATGGCCCATCTACAGATAACATTTAGTGATGGGGACCTTGGTACTTGACCCTGCACCTTCTGTTTTTGGCACTTCTGCCCCGGTGCCTGTGCAGCCCCCGGTGAGCTGGCTGTGGTGTCTATAATGGCTGGGACCTGTGGAGAAAGCCCAGAATAAAAGGGGTTAGCCGCTTGAAAGACCTCCAGGAAGGCCTTGGGAAGCAGTTTCTGTTATAGAAAATGCTGGGGTCAATCCAGATCACTAAATAAATACAATACATTTGTAAAAGTCTGTCTTACTTGTTCTTCAAGAAGTAGAGGCAACCCCCCTGGATTTCAGAGACATTGGACTCCATCTCCCAAATGTCCTTTCTCCGTAGGGAAAACATGACATCTATATTTTCTCTCAAGAGTTGCATGTTTTGTTCTCTCTTTTTTTTCATTGCATTAGTCCAGATACTTATTTTGGCCATCCCATGCAACATCAACATACGGTCATACCTGTCCAATTGGATAGGGAAAGAACAAAACTAAAAACCCCTGATGTTAAAAATAAATGTGTAATTTGAAATAACAATTTTTGATGTCGCTGATAATGAGAAGCAGGAACCATTTCATTAAACTGGATGAAACTGCTTAAAAAAACAGGAAATTGCATATTTTGGTTCCTAAGTAATTCATTTGAGGGTTATCAGAGAATGACTGGTTTAGTAGTGACACAAGTCATTTTGAAAAAAGGAAGTCATGATTTAATTGGCTGAATTTTTGAGTAAGAAATAGACATTTTTTATCAATACTTTGATCTAAATTAATTTTTAAGAACAGAATTGCATGGCGTTTATAACTGCACAGTACAGTATTGTGTTGGTGGTGAGCATTGTTGCCTCACAGCAGGAAGAATCCAACATATAACTGGGGCATTTCTGTGTGGATTTGGCATGTTCTTTCTTTATCTATGCTCATTCTGGGTACCATGGCTTCTTTCCACAGTTCAAAGACATCTGTGTTAGGATAAATTTAAATTGGCCATAGGGATGGATGTGAGTGCAAATGTTTGTTTGGCTGTCCGTGTTGAACCTGTTACAAAAGGGGTACCATGATGTACTGTACAACTCAAGGCATCACTGATCTCTTTGACCCGGAGCAATCTAGTGGCGTTGGATGGACTGAAACATAATGTCCTAGACATCTTTCATTGTTTTCCAAAAATAATTTGAATTTGTCTGACTACAAAACAGTAATTTTGCAATTTTGCCTGTCATTTTAAATCAGCTTTGGCCCCATGTTTGTATGTTTTCTGTGCTCAGTTATGGATAAAATCTAGGCTTGTCAGTTTGAAACATCAATGAGTTATTTCATTTTCTTATTTATTTATTTACTCATATTTTATTCCGCATTGAAACTTCTTTGGAACTGGTGTTCTACAATTTCTGTCTAGACAATATGGTGTTTTGTAACTTCCGTTTTGGAAGAAAAATTTATTTCATCATCGCTTTTATGTACACAACAGTTCCCCTTTTTACTTGATAGTTTTATTAATTCATTTATAAGACAAAGACTTAAAATTGCCTGAGAAATTTATTTCTCGTATTTATGATATTATTCTAATTGAAATAACAATAAAACTGAAGTAACAAGTAACAGTTGAATCAACTTCAGATATTATGTCTAGTTCATTTGTCATGAAAGAATAAGGGAGTAGGCCTCATCTGGCCATGCTTATCAGTCAACTGTCCCATTGGAAATGGTGAACTGTGTATAAAAATGGTCCTGATTGTTAAGTAGGTCATGCAAAATTTATGGATAACCCCTTTAGTTAAAGTTGAAAGTCTGCACTTCAGTCACATATTGATTGTAATGGAAACCATTACCTTGTTGGCACTGTTAGTAATTAATAGATGGATTGAGAATTTACAATAGTATAAAGAAAACACACATTAGTTCTTATGAATTCTTTATTAGGTTCACTTGACGTAGGATTAAATTGACAGCTTGTAAAAGTGAAGAGTAGTGATGTATCCTGTGTGTCGGGTAATCTCGGGGGAGTTTTTGTGAAGCGCGTATCGAGGCTTGCTTTGATTACGTATGCAGTGACGTTCGAGGCCTCGCGGGCAGTCCGTACCACGTGACTGATTCAGGACCTGGCTCACCGGTTAACCTAAATATGTGTAAAATGAGAATTTGTAAAAGTACTCACCTGTCCTGGTTGCTTCTTGCAGGATTTGGAGCAAAAGAGTGAAAGCAGCTCAATCACCTGCTTAAGAGCTCCTGGAGCAGACCAGTGTGCCAAGTTAGGGAGTGTGGTTAAAGAGGGTTTTAATTTAGATAGAAATGGTTGAAGCTTATGTTATTGGTTTGTTTATAGTACGTGTTGGAAATATGTACATGTTTGTTATGTGCTTTAATGTTATTGTTTGTTTCTGTGGAGGGTTATGTTTTCATTTTGATTAGTTAACCCCTATACTTGGGCTAGTCCGGATGCTCACCTGAATAGGTAGAGTATAAAAGGAATACATTTTGTTTTAAAAATTGTTGTTAGTGTGCCTCCTTTAATAAAGTGCCAGTCCATGGATATATTTTATTCCAGTCTCGTGTCATATTATTGGAAAGAACCTATGACCGCCGGCCAAAACTGACAGAGCTATGTAGAAAAAAAAATTATTTTCCTAAGGAGATCTATTTTCTTCGCCATACAGTTTGCCAAGAAAAGCATATCAGAACCTATGATTTGCTCTTGATCGTTTTTTATCCCACAGGTACATAAGGCAGTAGTGCAAATCACTGTGCCAAGATGCTTCTGGTAGATAACGTTATTATGATATTTCGTTAGACATGCACTTGAGGTATGAGACCTCCTCCACTCAGCAGAGCAACAACTTTGTTCCAATGTGCAGCAGAGGGCCCACTTGGTTTGCTTCCATATCCTCTGGCCATATCACAGGTGATGCTGTACAAATTACACTACAACCTCAGCTTCCTGCCCAGGTACATGCCGTGGCTGACATCCAGGGAAGTTTTGAACCCTGAAAGACTGCAGTGAAAGATTGCAGCAGAGGAAGTCAAGGTTATGTTTAGATGATGGCTCCAAAAGGTGAAGAACACCATGTAGAGCAGGGAATTAGTTGAACATGATGAACTTTCATTTGCCAATTTATATATAAAAGCAACAATATTTTCAGTCACAATGATGACATCAAGGGGTGGCAATACATTTTTGCATGCGTTTTATTCTCCTTCAACAGAGTTTCTCTTTAACACCGTAACTTTTACAAGAAAGTTTTATAAGGTGTTCTGTCGCTGGACTCTTTGGAAACTTTCTATCGACCATAAGTTAATATGATTTTCATTTTGAATGTTTGTAAAAGGACTTTCTAAACTTTATTCAAAATAGGGGTATAAACAGATTAGGTATTAATAACTAGAATTATATGATTAATAATTATGAAAAAAATTACACTTGCATACATATAATTACACTTTAGAACTGTGAAGGAGTAAAAGTGCCCTGTTTTCTTCTTTCATTGTATTTGTCATTATCTAAAATAATGTAGAATAAATATCAGCTGGAGTCACGTATAAAACTATTTTCCCCAGGAAGTAGTTACCAGGTCAACATGTCCTCTAGTTATCCTCGTGGTTGGACTTGGTTCTATCGTCGCTGCTTTGTCTATATTCCAAGAGCCATGAGTTGGGCTCACGGTGATGTAAGTTCCTTCTAATTGTATTGCCTTCAGTACTTGAGAAAAATATCTTAAAACACATTTGCTCTCTCTGTCTCTTGCAAGTGAAGAGAAACAGCTTGTCCATGGGGGGCCACCTTGCATCTGTGCACAGCAGCAGCGAGTACCTTCTGATTCAGAAGCCTCATGGCTTCAAAACTACTTGGATTGGAGGAACTGATGCATCTGGGGTACTTTTATTCATCCATCCATCCATTCGCTTCCGCTTATCCTTTTCAGGGTCGCGGGGGGCGCTGGAGCCTATCCCAGCTGTCATAGGGCGAAAGGCGGGGTACACCCTGGACAGGTCGCCAGTCTGTCGCAGGGCTAACACATAGGGACAGACAACCATTCACACTCACATTCACTCGCACATTCACACCTAGTGGCAATTTGGATTATCCAATTAACCTATCCCCACAAGCTGCATGTCTTTGGACGGTGGGAGGAAGCTGGAGTACCCGGAGAGAACCCACGCAAACACGGGGAGAACATGCAAACTCCACACAGAAAGACCCTGGCCTGATGGTGGGATTGAACTCAGAACCTTCTTGCTGTGAGGCAACAGTGCTAACCACCGTGCCACCGTGCTGCCCTACTTTTATACTTATACTTTTACTCAATCATTACATTTTTTTTCCTGTTTCACAAGACTTTGGTTAGGCAAAATCTTTTGGCCTGCCTGAAATAATGCTATCAACTCCTGTCTTCTAGGAAAATGTTTGGTTGTGGAATGATGGGAGCCATTTCCGCTATACACACTGGCACCCGGGAGAGCCCAGTAATGGCTATGGCAAGCAGTATTGTCTGCAGATAAATTATAGTTGTAATTCAGAGTACAATATTTAATATGAATGCTTTATATATATGACTTATAAAAAATAAAAATGCATTTACTGATTTCTGCAATTGAACTTTCTTAGGTTAGAAGCAGCCTTGACGTTATAATTTCCATTATAGATTTAGAAACCAGACTGTTCAAGTGCAAGACTTCATACCTTTAAATGTGCATTTGAGACATGACCCATTGCAAATTCCTGACGCTTACTTCTGCTTTTCTGCATACCTCATACACACAGTTTAAGTTCATTGAAAGGTCGTATGTCTATGTATGTATAGCTGGAAACACAAACACACAGACAGGCGTATAAAACTGTCACATGGTTAACTGAATTATGTGTAACCTCTGTTGTCAATAAAAGAGTGAGGTGGACGCAGAGGAGTTCGAGTTGCTTGGACAGGCGAGTGACAACACTGCTCTCCAACGCTCCCCTAGCAAGTAAAAAGTACACTAGTGTCTGTGTGGTTGCTTTCAGTAACAGCTTCTGTTTACCAGCAGGGTTGACTTAATTTTGTCTGGCCGTGCCCAGGAGTGGACAACAGCCCTTTACGATGGCAGGTTTCATGCCTGCAATAATTAAGCCTTGTTTGTGGAGGAGTTAAAGAAAAGCTTTGATCCCCCTTTTCAGGAAGTATAGGTGGAGTCAAAGTTACTTCATTATAGTTGTAATTCAGGGTAATCAGTCCATGTGCCACTTTATCTCAGAGTTCTGTGATCCTGCTACAAAATTGACCTGGGGAGATACGGCGCCCCGGTCATTTTTTATGGAGAGGTTGGCCGATTACATCCAAGATGAAATGGCACTACGTGAGGCGCCCAAGACTCTGGGTGAGACTGTAGATCTTGTTCTGCAGGTAGACCAACAAATTGTGTCATGGTTTCTTCATGCTACAGCTACAGCTCCACCACATCCTCCATCCTCTGAAAGAGCAGCTGCTAATGCCAAAAATATTTCCATCAAGGAGCCTATGCTTCTGGGGAAGCTATCCAAAGAGGAGAGAAAAAGAAGCTGGTGTGAAGGGCTTTGTGCTTACTTTTGGTTGGTTTGACATCTCTGCACCAAACAATCAGGTGACTGAGAGAAATGCCTGTAGTCATTCACTTTGGTAATTGTGAACATTGATGGAGATGTCCTCCACAGTCACACTTAATACTTGTATTTCCTTAACTTGCATCCAACACGACTATGTTCAGTTTAAATCCAGCTTCCCTTTATGGTTTGTGGAAAATTGTGTTAAACCATTGCTCAACGTATGTCTGCATGAGAGGAGATAATTCTGACGTACTTGTAAGAAGACTTGATGAAAAGGAAACCGACCCTGTAACTTATTGAAAGCAGGTCACTGCTGCATTGAGGGCTAATAAAAACAAGACCATGTAGTGTCCATTGTGAATACACATGCACTGGGATATTCCAACTCTGATTGTGTAACTCAGGAGGCAACGAATTTGCATGGTTCAGTCCTTGCTGACAGTAAAACCTGTTGGAAGCAGCAATTCTGAGAGTCGTTGGTCATTTGCTTGAGTGTTTCCCTAAAGTGCAAAATCAACAACCCCAGCATTTGGTTTATTACACATGGGCCAAAAGTGCAAGTCACTCTTTACTGATGTTACAATATGGCTTTATGGAGCAGACGTGACCCCGTGTTCTCAGGTTTCTGCCATAACTTTTATTATTCGCATAACACCTCTCCCCTCTGGCTTCCACATGAACTGCAACAACTATTCATGCACATCATGACATGCCCTCTTTTTTCCCTATTGATACATACCACTTCATTACTATTCATACTACAACTAAGTAGTTATTAAATAATATATAAAATATTAAATAATAGAAAAAATTCCTGACCATAAAAAATAAAGCCTTTACAATGGGTTCATAAAAAAAGCAATTTTTTGCCAACATTACTGTAAACAGAAATTTTATAAATACAGGACAGGTTGGGCAATAAAGTACCAATTAAATAAATTACCATTTCTTTATTATCTGGAGAAACTGAGACAGCCACAACTTTACTTTTTTTTGTCAGAAGGTGGCACCAGAGATCACTAATCTGTCTCTTTGAACTTTAAACAAGATATTTAAACAACAGTTAACCTAAACTGTGATACAGTTAGTGTGGGAAATAACATCTTTGTTCCTACTAACTACTGGTGAGATAAAGCAACAGAAAGAGACATTTCAAAATTGATCATACATACAGCAAAGTACTCGGTTATGAGCTGTGATGACGAAGAAATAAAAATACACAAACATAAAATGAGAAGTTTGTTCACATTAGATTTAAGAGATGCTGGTTGTACTTTATGGTCCTTTTGGAGGTTTGTGTTGATGATTTATATTCATGGCAAGTCACTTATTACCCCCAGAAACAGAGGAGCCTGATGAAACACACAGCAGCTCCAGGCTGTGTTCATACTCTGGGATGTTTGTTAACGGTGCTGTACAGTGCAGAGGCATCCTCCACAGCAGCTTGGTGTTTTGATCTGTGAAGTAAACAATAAAATGATACTACTATTGTATGCAAAGTATTAAAACAATAAACTTGAGGTGCAGTTATCCTGTGTGAAGAGCTGCTCACCTTCTAGCACTTCTGACATTCATGGTGGAGTATGTAACACTCTCTTCCTGGTATCTGTCACGCTGAGCTGAGCTGGAGTTGGAGTTAGCAAAGTCTGGCCGGTTTGTACTAAATTGTACAGCAGCATATTGAATTTCATCCGTCTGTCAAACACATGGATGAACATTTTTTAGGGCTTTTTGACTTTTTGCATACGGAACTAATAAACTAAAACCGTTAATATCATGACACTTTCTTCCTTCCTCCCCTCTTACAGTTAAATATCTGTTACTACCTCAAGGTGTCTTGATTTTGCTAACAAGTTAATGCAGAAAAGCATGAATGTGGAAGGACGAGATGAATAATATGGGTGAACATTGATACAATGGATGTAATCAGTCTGTGTGATGGGTTGAGCTAATTGGTGACTCTGAAGTCTGAACATTATGTTTTAGGATGTTTTCACTGGAATATCTGAAGTCTCATCACTCACCTGTGCTCCGTTGTCTGGCCTCTCTGCAGCCTCTGATTGGTGTTTCAATGATCTTCTGATAAGACAATAACATACACATTTCAGCAAACAGGATGGATTCATGTTTTAATGATACAAATATCCAGTGGAATAAATTCCCAAACTATGAACAAGATAAATTATCACAGCTAACAGAAGCAGTCTTCAGCCAACCTAACCTGCAGGAAAGTGATGTTATGAGCATAAGTTGTAATGTAAATATATCAGAAAAGTGCAGAAAAGTCTGGATAAACATTCAAAGGAAGTCAAAATTAGATATAAGGCCATATCTCTATGCAGCTCTCTTTTAAAATTGTTGCCAGTATAAAAGGTTTTGGCTCACAATTATTCTGCAATTTTCAAAACGAGTGAAATCCATGGACTGAGATGGTTAGTCATAAGTTTTAATGCTACACAAACCCTTTGCTGTATGTTTTTCCAGCACTTATTGCTTGCTTGCTTGTTTAGCGATGTTCTTATAATCTGTACTAACTGATCAGCTTCACACCATGTACCATAACTTTTAAACTTGTCAATGACATTGTCAACAAAGTCTCAGAGGACTTTAAGTTTCTGGAGTTGACTAATAAAATGATCTCTTAGTTTTTGGTCTTTTCTGTGCTCTCAGTGTGAACCTGTACATCTACAGAATTAATATCTGTCAGATGAAGTCATTTCAATGTTTTGTTCATTCCCAAAAGGTTGCAACAATTGTGATTACATTTTGCAAAACCCCGACAACGCTGAAGGATTACATCGCATGTTTTTGTTAAAGATGCCATGAAATCACACAAACCTGAGAAAAACTAGGTTATGAGACTAACATATCAAAGTTGAATATTTCTGACTATTGTCTTAAGATTGACTTGAACAAAAAACACCTTTAAAATCCAAATCAGTTATTAAAACATCCCACCTAATCCAGAGCAGGAGAAAGAGGAGTATGATGACCAGAGCAGTAACAGAGACTGAGAGGATTACAGGAAGTTCCCATGAGCCTGGAAGTAAGTGAAACAAAAACATTGAACTTGATGGGTTAATCAGTGATTGATCATTAAATAATACAATTTTCTCTAAAAATGTTAGAATATCAGGACTTAATGCTGTGAACTAAAACCAAAACTGGATAATCGAGGATTCCAGGATGTTTTTTATTTTTTCAGTTAAATTTCATTTGTGAAAAATTACAACAGTCCCCTCACAGTAGTTTTTATTGTGAGGTGAAAACCAAACAATAATATTATCAGTTTCAACATCAGGTGCATCAGTAACTTACCTGTCACAACAGTGAGATGATGGGAGGTGGACCTGCGACGTCCTCTTGTGTTCTGGGCTTCACAGTAATAACTTCCACTGTGTTCAGGTCTGAAGTCAGTGATGATGAAGTTCTGTCCACATGCTTTTGCTGATTTATCATCCTCCTTGTACCAGGTGTAGTTAGCTGCTGGGTTAGCATCACTGCTACAGGTCAGAGTCACTGAACTACCCTCCACTAACTCACCAGAGGGACTGACTGACACAGAGGGAATCTTTGGAGCATCTGGAGGAAACCGAGAAAAATTATTTACATTCAGTGTGAGAAAATTTCCACCAAGAATGAAAACATTACAGGAAACTGTTATCAAGACAGATCAATCTGCTGCTGTTTACTTACACTGGACATCTATGAATAAAGACACAGAGAGCTGATCCTCAGTCTTGCAGTCGTAGATGCCTCTGTCCTCAGAGCTGATGGAGGCGAAATTATAAATACCTTCTGGTGTTAGAGGCAAGATTTGGTTGCCTTTGTACAAAGTGTTCTTAGCTGCTGGATTAGCATGTGTGCGACAGGTCAGAGTGACTGAACTGCCCTCCACTATCTCACCAGAGGGACTCACTGACACAGAGGGAAGCTTTGACGGATCTGCAGATAAAAGATTTCTTTATTAAAGTTGGCGTTTAAACTCATGTAACATTACAGCATGATAAACTGTAGCTGGCTTGGAGCTGTGATATGTTGTTGGTGACACAGTGAATTAAACTCACACACTGATGGAGAGCGGTAATCCTCGTATCCAGAGAAAGCACAGGAGATGATGTCTCCAGGATTAAAGTAGTCTGTATAAGCAGAAGTTTGCTGTGTCGTGTTTTTCTGTCCGTTCTTGAACCAGACGTAAGAAAGACGACCAGCTGGACTGCAGCTGCTTTGACACTTCAGCTCTGCCTCAGTCTGAGTCTGCTGGACTGATATTATTCTGCTCACCTTCACCTGCAGAGCTGAATATGACAGCACAGCAGTGACATCATGTAGAGAGAGGCTTTATGTGTGGATATGTAAGTCTACCTTTGATATCTGAGATCACAAAAACAAAAACCTGCTAACAGTGTGTGTTCTTCAGTACCTGTGACACTCAGAGTTGTTCCAGGTAAACTACTCTTCCATTCAAAGCTTTGTGTTTTGAATTTAAAGTGATACTCGGCTGAATCCCTCTCTGTCAGGTTTCTGATTCTCAGAGTGGAGCTTCCTCTCTCTCTTTCAATGACCTCAACACGACCTGCATAGTGGGAGTCTGTTCTGAGGTCCTCGGGGTGTGAGCGATGCTGCCACTGATCAGGACTGAACCAGAATTTGGACACAGCAGGATGTGTATGACTGTAGATGCAAGAAATGTCCACTGATGAACCTTTGAGGGCACAGATGCTTCTGTTGGTGTAAGTCACTCTGTTACAGGTTCGATCACCAACACCTAAAATATATGAAACAGATTTGTTAGAGGAAGATTTGACTGCAGCACCACAGAGCAGGAGGCTGTTGGGACTTATTGTTGATTTATTGGCTTTACTGAGATATCAAATAAACATGAAGATGCAGCAACATCTTTTTTATTAGAAACAGAAATTAATGATGTTTTGTCAGTGTAAGACTGAAGTAAACTCACACACTGGAGGAGAGGGAAGCTTCTCGTATCCTTTTACAGCACAGGAAATGCTGTCTGTATCATCAAAGTATTTTTCAAAAGAAGATAAGATAAGATAAGATAGAACTTTATTAATCCCTCGGGTGGGTTCCTCTGGGAAATTCGACTTCCAAAAAAGCACAGCACCGACAGAAGTTACAGAGTTATACACACACACATATATATAAATACAGAGACAATATAAATAAAATATACGAAGGGGATAAATAGAATAAATAGGAATAAAAATAAAAATACAAGTGAATTGCACATTTCAAGTAGTGAGTCTATTGCACCGTTGACTATTTACAAAAGTATTGCACAAAAGGTATTGCACAGTGAGGTGAAGAGGCACTACAGCTTAGTTGTTCCCTCCTTTGTCCTCCTGTTTCCCCTCCCTCTCCCCTCCAGGGAGGAGTTAAACAGTCTGATGGCGTGTGGGACAAAGGAGTTTTTAAGTCTGTTAGTTCTTGTCTTTGGGAGAAGCAACCTGTCACTGAACAGACTCTTCTGGTTGTTAATGGCCGTGTGCAGAGGATGTCTGGCATTGTCCATAATGTCCATCAGTTTCTTTAATGTCCTTTTCTCTGCCACTGTCACCAGAGTGTCCAGCTTCATGCCGACCACAGAGCTAGCCCTCCTGATCAGTTTCTCCAGCCTGGATGAGTCCTTCTTTGCTGTGCTGCTCCCCCAGCACACCACAGCATAGAAAAGTACTCCAGCAACCACCGACTGGTAAAACATCCTCAGGAGCTTCCTGCAGATGTTAAAAGACCTCAGCCTCCTGAGGAAGTACAGTCGGCTTTGGGCTTTTTTATACAGGTACTCTGTGTTGCATGACCAGTCCAGTTTATTGTCCACCCACAGCCCGAGGTACTTGTACTTGTTGACCACCTCCACCTCCTCCCCCTCTATCTGAACCGGCAGTGGACCTGCTCTAGACCTCCCGAAGTCCACAACCAGTTCCTTAGTCTTTGAGGTGTTGAGTTGCAGGTGGTTTGTGTGACTCCATGCGACAAAGTTCCTCACCAGACTTCTGTACTCCTCTTCCTGATCATCCCAGATACACCCCATGATGGCTGTGTCGTCTGCAAACTTCTGAATGTGGCATAATTCAGAGTTGTAGCAGAAGTCAGAGGTGTACAGGGTGAAGAGAAGAGGGGACAGCACAGTTCCCTGTGGTGCTCCTGTGCTGCTGACCACTGTGTCAGACGTGATGTCCTTCAGCCTGACGTACTGTGGTCTGTCGATGAGGTAGTCGGAGATCCAAGCCACCAGGCAGGGGTCGACCTCCATCCTGTTCAGTTTTTCCTGAAGCATACAGGGCCGGATGGTATTAAAGGCACTGGAAAAGTCAAGAAACAGGATCCTGACCGTGCCTTTTCCCCCATCCAGGTGTTAGTGGGCTCTGGGTAGGAGGTACAGGATGGCATCCTCCACTCCGACACCCACCTTGTATGCAAACTGTAGTGGGTCCTGGGCATGTTGTACCTGTGGTCGGAGGAGGTTGAGGAAGAGCCGCTCTAGAGTCTTCATAAGATGTGACGTCAGTGCCACCGGTCGGAAGTCATTCAGCTCATTGGGCCGGTTATTTTTGGGGACCGGGACGATGCAGGATGTCTTCCATAGGGCGGGCACTCTCCCCAGTCGCAGACTGAGGTTGAAGACTCGTTGTAGCAGCTCCCCAAGTTCAGCAGCACACGCCTTTAGCATCCTAGGACACACCTTGTCTGGGCCTGCTGCCTTTCTGGGGCGAAGCTTCCTCAGTTGTCTCCTGACCTGATCCACTGTGACACTGGGAGATGTTTGGGAAGAGGGGAGGGGGGGAGATGTCTTGCTGCTGAGAGAGGGATTGGAGGAGGGGGGTGTCATGGTGTCAGGAGGGGGGGAAGCGAGGGAGGTAGGAGAGTGGGGATTGGACTCTGTAGTGAAGGTGAGGGTGGGGGGGTTGTGGGCTGGTCAAACCTGTTGAAGAAGTTGTTGAGTTCGTTTGCCTTCTCCACAGTCCCCCCCACTGTGCTTTTCTTGGTGTTGTGGCCTGTGATGGTTTTCACACCATTCCAGACCTCCCTCATATTGTTCCTCTCCAACTTCTGCTCCACCTTCCTCCTGTAGGTGTCCTTTGCTTCCCTCAGGCAGCGTTTCACCTCCCGCTGTGCTGCCTTCATCTCCTCCTTCACTTTGCTCCTGAAAGCCTTCTTCTTCATGTTGAGGACAGCTTTGACTTCCTGTGTTACCCACGGTTTGTTATTAGGATAAGACCGTACCGTCTTAGGAGGGGCGACCGTGTCCACACAAAAGTTGAGGTAGTCTGTAAGACAGTGTGTCGCCCCCTCTATGTCCTCACCATGTGGGCTCAGGAGCACATCCCAGTCTGTGGTGTCATAACAGTCCCTCAGAGCATCCTCCTTTCCTGGGGTCCATCTCCTGATGGAGCGTGTTGTGACAGGCTGCCTTTGGACGAGGGGTGTGTATTGTGGCTGTAGGTAAACCAGGTTGTGGTCTGACTTCCCTAGTGGGGGGAGGGGGGTGGCTCTGTATGCATCTCTCACATTAGCATACAGTAGGTCAATTGTCCTGTTGCTTCTTGTGGGACAATTCACAAACTGGTGAAAAGCAGCCAGAGTAGAGTCTAGTGTGGCATGGTTAAAGTCTCCAGATATAATAATGAAAGCCTCGGGGTTTTGTGTCTGAAGTCTTGCTGTGACTGTGTGTATTTTCTCACAGGCAGCTGTTGTGTCGGCCCTCGGAGGGATGTAAACACACACACAGATCACATGACTGAACTCCCGAGGTAGATAATATGGCCGCAAGCTAACAGCTAGCAGCTCCAGGTCCGGACGGCATACCGAAACTTTAACGGAGACGTGTCCAGGGTTACAGTATCTGTTGTTAACGTAGACAATGAGTCCCCCACCTCTGCTTTTTCCGCTGGCCTGCGTGTCCCTATCGGCTCTCACGGGTGTGAAACCGCATAGGTCTACGTTAGCCTGCAGCGTTAGCTCGGTTAGCCACGTCTCCGTGAAGATAAACAAGCTGCACTCACGGTATAGTCTGTGGTTGTTCAGAGCGCACAGTTCGTCAATCTTATTCTGTAACGAGTTCACGTTGCCCATGATCACTGTCGGGATTGATGGTTTGAATCGCCTCCGGTGATCCGCTCTCCTCGCTCCAGCTTTGCAGCCTCTGTAGCTCCTCTTTAGCTCGGCCGGGATGTTGTGTCGCATGCCGGTCTGTCCCTTTGTTTTTAGTGCCAGCAGCTCCGCTCTCGAATAGATGAAGGAACTGGTTCCAGAAGTTTTAAAAAGTGCATTATCCATCTTGTATCGCTATATCTAAGAGGTATAAGTAGAGGAAGGTGAAAAAAAGTTTGAAAAGCCTAGTCTAAAAAGTTAAAGTTAACAAAAAGGTGCGGTGTTGCAGAGCTACTTGGAAAGGCTGCCGTCACTCCAGCGCCATCTTGAACATCTTGAAGAAGACTCCTTTCTGTCAATATTCACTTCGTTCTGGTACCAGACATATGAATGAGGATCAGGTAGACGACAGCTGCTCTGACACGTCACCTTTTTCCAATTAGGATACAAGGTTGGCCAAGTTTTTATCACTTGTGCCTGGAGAACTAAACATTATACACAGCAAAATATAAAATATGCACAACATTCATAGCTTGTAGTGTCTTAAAGTTCCACCAAAACATTTTATTTTGAAAACATTTAAGTATAAAAATCTGACCTGTGACAGACAGAGTGACTCCAGGTGATCCAGTATATTTCCCTCCTGGTTGGTTTGTCACAAATCTGAACTTGTACTCAGCTGCGTCGCTCTCTCTCAGGTCTGTGATTCTCAGAGTGCAGTCTTTGTTATCACAGTGATACTGAACACGACCTGCAAACTCTGCCTCTGTCCTCACATCCACATGTTCATCACCTTTCATTTTAGTAAACCACACAGCTTTTTCAACTACAGTCACGTTCCCATTCTCTTTGGATGGGTACGTGTAGGTGCAGCGTATGACCACTGTTGATCCTTTTAAGGCACAAATCTGAGTAGAGGTGTAAGTCACTGACCAAACATCCTCGCCCTGAACTGCTGAAACACATCAGAAACAAAACAATGAATTCTTCTGCTTTTAAAGGTGTGTCCACGCTCTCTGCAGTTAACCTGTGTGTGAGCTGAGGCAGGAGGACACACACTCTGAAGGTGCAGCGAAGGAATTTCACCTGTGAGCCACGAGGAGGCTGAACTGAAGAGAAAGGTTTTTGTGAGAAAAGAGATGTGACAGAAATAAATGAGAAAATCAGAAACTGATGTGTGGAACTTTACAGCTGATGGGAAAGTTTCTTACATCATGTCAGGGAGCAGCTGTGTGCAGGCAGGAAAAGACCCAGATGCAGACTCGGAAGTGGAGCGTAACTCAAAAAAGGGCTTTATTTACAGACTGGGGAAATAAACAATACAAACCTAAACTGGGAAAAGCTAGTTAGCTGACCACTCTGACCGCATGGAGAATTCCACAAAACCAGGGATGACATGACACAGAACTGAGGGAGACTGTGACATAAATACACAGAAAGCTAACAAGGAACAGCACAGGGGACACAGCTGACACTGATAATAATAATGAGACGCGGAAAGACCAAACACAATATGATGACGAGAGACTGTTAAAGTAAAACAGGAAGTAAACGACAGACACACAGACCCAGAATAGACACTGAACAGAAGTAAACCAACACAGAACATGGGGGTACAGGGTCCAAAAGCTAAGCAGTAGAAATCTCAAACCAAGGACAACAGAAGAGCTGAAACCTGAAACACAACCATCCTAAGAAATTAAAAGTACAACACTCAGTACACTGGTTTACTGACCGCGGACTATGACACAATAGTGCTCAGCCTATGTCTGCATCTGAGCAGTTATTTATGATGTACTTGAAGAAAGACTTGTCAAACAGAAAAAAATACACTTGAAAAAGAAATTGACTGTTAAAGAAATTTAACAGAAACTATTTTCTCTTCAAGTCTTGTAAAAACAGAGCTGGAGTTTAAAATGTTTAGAAAACCATCAACTGCAAATGTTCCATATTTCTGTGTATTTTCTTATAGTTGATCAAGAGTCTGTTATCTGTAAAATATGAAAATGTAAATATAAAATACCTGACAAAGTGAGAAGACAGATGATTGCAGCTTGTGCTCCTTTCAGTCTCATGGTTGGTGTCCTCTCTTTGCTGTGGCTGCAGACAAGTTCAAACACATCAGCAGGTAAATGATATATACAAGGAATGATGTCTGATGTGTATCTGATGGTGCTGTCCACTATAGTTAGTGTGCACAGTTACTGTAAATGCCTAAAATGTGATCAGAGTGCAGAATTTCTGCTTTGCAATCTCACTGTGTTCGAGATACAAACTTCTTAGTTTAACCTGCTGCTTCCTTCCTCTTTCTGACAACTAAATGTGCTGCAATTTCATCATTTTACTTCTGCATGTGCAACCAATGACTGTATTAAAGTAAGTTGCTGCTACAGCAAGGCTAATTCAGTGTTGGTTTATGTTGTGGGACCAGAAATTTACTTTGCAAAGGTTATAAATCATCAAGAAACATCGACCAACTGCTGTAACCGACTCGTTTCGAGGCTTCTTGGTTCACCAATCAGCCAGTTAGACCACTTAACAATTTGACTAAACCTCTGTTCTTTACAGATATCCAAACCATAACGATAAAGAAAAACATGAAACAGATTCATTAAAATGCAATAAAAGAGAATCATCATGGTTTAATCACTGTGGAAACAAACATGGGACTCACCGGTGGCCATTTTTGTACACAGCCTAAAATTGAATTAAAGTAAAATTAAGCTTTGTATCAACAACTGTTCCCAGATATTTACTGAATAGATTCCACAATCTGACCTTTAATAGAAGTTTGACTCAAAAATGAGTCAACACCTATTGTACAAAAAGGTACATGCACAAAATCTGCCATAAAACCCTGACATAGCATTTAACTCTTTAAAAGGGGATGGGGCATTTGTGGTGATGTGTAAAATTATCAGAGGACCTTTTTAACTTTCAGAAACACCTCAAATGTTTTAACATAAAGAGCAAACCAGTGAAAGACTCCAGGGGAACAACAGACTCTAGACTGAAGGTGGACTGAAGTATGAGGTAGCTGAACTGAAGAGGATAAACATAAGAGAAGCCTTTCTGAGAGAGAAGTCAGTGAAAAAATAGTCCCTCTGTTTAACACATTCGTCATTCTTCAGTTACTGTGAGATAAGATCACAGCATGCTTGGTGAGAAAAATGCAGAGAAATGCAGAACTGACATGTGAAACACTGATCTGTGATGAACGTATTTCGATAACAAAACGTTGCTGTAATCATGTTTTTTCAACTGTTTAAATGTCTGCATTCGACATTACATTTTTACCTGGACCATTAACACATAAGTCATACATAACACGAAGCAGAACCAAAGTTATATAAATGGCACTCTTATATTGGCTTGAAGGGATATAGAATAAAACACGAGTGTTTAAAGCCATTACATGTAAAACTTTGATTAACTTTATTGTTTCTGAGATGGTAGGAGATTTGAGAAAAATGCTGGTTTTGCTTGTTCTACTACCGTCCATATATACCAAACTTCTCACCCACTCCCAGGCCACTTTACAGACAAAGGGTCGAATGGAAGCATGCACAAGAAGAGACAGAAGAAATCAGACCAAATTCCCTCAAGCCAGCCAATCACATTGACAGACCAACATCAGGCAGTGCTCTACCATCTTACTGACAATCTGCTAAGTCCACCACTCTTGGGCTATCCTGATTTTGAAAAACCATTAGTTTTGCACTGTGATGCCTCCCAAAAAGAACTGAAGCGGTACAGAACCAGAGACAACAGGGTAAACTGGCTGTCATTTGTTATGATTCGAGAACACCCAGCTGCTCTTGAAACTAACAACCACATTGATTCACATTCACATTATTAGTATAATAGTTTAAGTTAGTCAAACAGTGAGTACTAGAACCTAGACCATTTAAAGTTATATTTTTTACTGTAAAACCCACAAACATGTTTAACGAATCATTTGCATAACTTGAAGTGCAAATAGAAATTGTACATTTCTAAAAATTATGCACAAGTTTCGCAAACAACAAAGTTATTTGGTACTATTGACCTACAAATGCAGCCATGGCCTCAGGCGTTTTTTATATAACCATTTAAATCTATTTACAGAACAATCAGGTGTGCTGCATCAAATAATGAGGCACACAAATTATTTGTGTCAGTCCAAAAAATGTAGTTTGTGTTCAGTATAAGACAAAGGAGAACAGCACAGGCCTAAACCCTGCAGGTCTGACTGCAGGAGGTGCATCAGTCCAGTTTTCCAAGTGGAATCAGAGTTTACACTGGAATCTGCCTTTGACGGCTTTTTTAGAGCAAATATGAATTCAGCAATATAACTGACACACAATACAAAACAATAACTACACAACAAACTAACTACAGCCTCCAAACACGCTAAACATCACTGTCTCACATATGAAAACTCGCTCTCTCTCTGTCTTCCGCTTTCCCACTTTCCGTCGCGGGTGTCACTCCTAAAAACTTCCCCTCCTCCCTAAACAACCAAATGACACATGTTGCCTTATCCTTTTTTTGATTGGCTGACATGGTAAACTCTAACACCAATAGGGAAGGGGTGTTTTTTCTTTTTCTTTTTTCACTCGCAAGCGGAGAGAGTTTGCTGTTTGTCTGTAGAAAACGCCGTTTTTACCATCCTTCCTGCTGTAAACACCACTGTTTGGTTCAGAAAAAAACATCACATGTATCTTTTATCATAACTCTTTTACGTGGCCTATCGACACAATTTAAAATCTGGTATATAGTTTGAAGTCCCAAGTTGAAATGGAGACTCTGACGTGCTGCATCTTGTAGTTGTGTCGTCTTAAATTGGTCATGTGATTTTGCCACGCCGGCGTGTCCAGCGACCCCAGAGGGTTAAGCTGATACTGTGGAAGGGAAGTAACACCTCGAATCCGATGAAACACCTGGCGACGTATAGCATTTTGTTAAAAGCCGAGAAATGCGCCGTATTTGATAGCTTGCTGCGAGACCTCACACCGAGCACATCTACTGCGGGTGGGTTGCCTGTTATCGGACCCGGAGTTAGCAACATTCCCCAAAAACCCAAAGAGGAGAATCCTGGCCTGTAGCCCTGCCAGTGTAGCAGAAATGATGAGGATGATGACGGCAGCAGCAGCCGTTCTTCTCTGCGTGCGTAGCTTAATGTTGTCTGTGTGTAATTTACGTTGAGTAGGCTAACCACGTTATTACATTAATGCATGTAAGGTGAACTAGCAAACATCATCATAGCTACATGCGGCTGTCTTCTTGTTTGATGGCAGATACTCCTGTCACCCTGGCCAAAAAGGCTAAAATGACCAAAGAAAAAGTGGAAAATAGTTTAACATGAGAGGTTTTTGGACAAAGTTGGTGTTGTTTTCCATTGTTTAAGTGCTGCTTCCAGCCAAGAGTGATACCATATATGCCCCATAGCTGCAGAAAAGGCTAACATTGTTATCTTTTTACAAAAAAATAGCTGAACATGAGAGGTTTTGGACCAATTTTGAGTTCTTCATTCTTTAAGCACCGGTTCGAGCACCATTTAAGTACCGGCACCGTTTCAAAAGTACCGGTTTGGTACTGGTATCAGATAAAACCTAAACAATCCTCAAAGCAATGGAACGGCTTCCTCCCACCGTCCAAAGACATGCAGCTTGTGGGGATAGGTTAATTGGATAATCCAAATTGCCACTAGGTGTGAATGTGCGAGTGAATGGTTGTCTGTCCCTGTGTGTTGGCCTTGCGACAGACTGGCGACCTGTCCAGGGTGTACCCTGCCTCTCGCCCTATGACAGCTGGGATAGGCTCCAGCGCCCCCCGCAACCCTGAAAAGGATAAGCGGAAGCGAGTGGATGAATATTAAATATATTTCAGCAATTTATCTTAACAGTGGCATTCACCATATTGGGCTGATTTTGTTTTTTGAAAGTAAACAATGATGTCATGATCCTGGGTCGTTGAGCCAGCAACTATGTGAACTGTTGTGCTATCAGTCCCTGAGCCGGCCCCCTGAACTATGTTTTGGACTCTGCTTGCTCCTGCGAGTGTATTATGGACGCTTTGTTTGGACTCCTGGGGGCTCTTGTTTTGTTCTGTTCCTGGCCCTCCGTCCTGAACCACCTGGATCTGGTGGTGTATTTTGAGGCTGTCGGGAGCCAGCCGGCGGGTGGTGGTGGTGGTACTGTCATGGTCCTGGGTCGTTGACCCAGCGTTCTGTGTTTCATTTTGGATTCATCTTGTGTTTTGTGTTAATTCTTATTTTGTATTAGTGCTTTGGGTTTGGTTCTTGTGTTTAGCGCTTTAGTGTTCTCCCTCCTGTGCTCTGTTCGTGTCCCTGAGTTTGTCTTTGTGAATTTCCTGTTTTACTTTGAAGGTCTGTGTCTGTTATCACTGTGTCAGCTTGTGTCTTCCTGTCGTCTTGTGAATTAGGATCAGCTGTGCTCCCCTCCTGTGTGCCATTACCTGATTGCCTTGTGCGTGTGTATATATAGTGGATGTCAGTCAGTGTTCCTTGTTGATTTGTCTGTGTCACTCTGTGTTATTTTGGTGTTTCTCTGCCCCTCGCCTCGTGTCCTCCCTTTGTGTTATGATTTCAGGTTTGGTTTTTAGTAGTGATGGCCAAATGAAGCTTTCCGAAGCACTGAAGCTTGTATTGAAAAACGGTTCATTACTCGAAGCTTTTCAACACAGTCCTCTCCGGTGACATCTGGGGCCCGTTCTTCGTACCTCGCTAAGTAGGTTAGCTGGATTAGATTGTTGACGATTTCGCGTGATCCTGGATCGTTCGGTTCCCCGAAGCTCATCCGGGACTTGCTGTCATAGCAACAGAGCCGTAAGCGTAAACCTGCTCGGGAGCAGGTTTACTTTATGTAAACAGGATTAGATCGCGGCCACGCAGGCATGTCCGCTTCATTTATACGAAAGCAACAGCGATATTCCACCACTGTTTCACGATAAATAAATAACATCAATGTAACAAGATAATGCAGCACTTGATCCTTTTATTGATGTCACACAGATACATACAGGTCATTTCCTAAAAAAGGGAAATGTACTATTAACATTCTATTACATGTATGTGATTATTACAGATGTAATTCATATTTCAGAGTAGTAATTGTAAATTACTTTGTGTAATCAAGATGGGAGACCACGGCTATAAAAGCGAAGGTGAATTTGGGAAGTCTGTCGCAGCCATGTCCTGTCCGTTTACGCGAGCCACCCATTGCGGAAGGTGCAAGATTGATAAGGAGAGTTCTCAGAATTCAGCGTATATTGCGGGACAGACAGGATCCTTTAGCTCAGCACGACAGTGTGCTCATAGAGAGATATCGATATTCCCGTGAGGGTATTATTCACTTAACCAACTTGTTGACGAGGGGGTGCAGGACCACCACCTGTCTTTTTTTGCTCTGCCCTTTTCTTGGTTGCTGTTATGAACAAACTAACAGAGTATTACAGGGTCCCTTGCCAAGAGACGAAAAGCAATATAAGAGATAAATATTACCATTCTGTAGAATACTCCTGTATTTCACTTTTACTTGTTCCCATGTTCTTGTGGGTCCTGTTGTGGCTCTAATGTGAAAGGGGATATAATATAACATATTATAATATAATATAATGCCATATAATATTGGATAATATAGTGTCATATGATAGATCTACCCTACCGCCTACTGGTGTTGGCCAGAGGGGCCGATGGCGCGATATGGCAGCCTGGCTTCTGTCAGTCTGTCCCAGGGCAGCTGTGGCTACAACCGTAGCTGCTTCCACCAGTGTGTGAATGTGGGAGTGAATGAATAGTGGTATCGTAAAGCGCTTTGGGTGCCTTGGAAAGCGCTATATAAATCCACTCCATTATTATTGTTATTATTATTATTAAATCACCTACGAGTTTAATTTGTCAGCAACTTTCTGCCAGCCCTCGCTCCTTGCTTTTGCAGCCTTTGCACTGTTCCCTTGCGTTCTGATTAAACTCTGAAACTCCTGAAATCCCTCACTCAAGAGTTCTTGCTCTGCTGCCGAAAAATACCGAACGCGCTCCTTCGACATTTTCGCCAACCAATCAAAGGGTTGCCGATCAATGTTTCTACTATCGATGCGTAGCCCCTTTTACGACACCCAGTGATGTCATATTACTGCGTCCAGCTGTACTAATTGTCAACAGCAGGTGTGTTCGGGGAACCGGATTAGCGAGCTCACGGTTAGCGCGATGGTTTGGTCTTGGATGTGTCATTTGATCTTGGATGTAGTAAGCGACGTACGAAGAACGGGCCCCTGGTGGTGAAAATTTTGAAGAGCAGCTTGAATCTGCAAAATAAAACGGACTGCTCAATCATCACTGCTCACTCAAGAGTGGAGTTCTCTCTGATATTGGGCCACCGTTCCATTGCTTTGAACATGTAATTGGTTTTGTTTTCTCGATTGGGGGCAGAAAAAAATGTAATGTGTATTTGCGTAATACATTTTGATCAATAAACTTTCCCTATTTAAACATGCACTATGGTGTGGCCTTTCTTTGCTCATAACTCCTTGATGTTGGTAAATACAATAAGTGAGCAATATATATAATATAGGGGAGAGCGGGGTAAGTTGTCACACTTTTCACACTGACTAACTTTTACTGAGCACCATACATCACAACGTAATAAATGTTTCACCAAATGAAAGAAGGAAGTCTCGGGCACATATGATGTATTCATTACATTTTCATATCTTATCTCATTACGGAGTTGTAGACTGTTGAATGGAGAATGTGCACTTGTGACAATTTGCCCCATCGGCAGGTAAGTTGTCACACTAGATTATCTTAAAATAAGAACACAAATACTTAATTGTGATTATTGATTTTAATTGTTAAATTCAAACCAAAACTGGAAATTTGAACAATTATGCCAAGAGAATTTGGAAAAAAACAATTATTTCAATCCAATACACATTTTAATCAAAACATTAAGTAGAAAGAAAACTTTAGTTTGAACTTTAAACTCAAATGTTCTCTGGCTTGCACATAAATCCATCATAACTGAATGGAATGCTGCAAATAACTTGCTTTAATTAACATGTTTATCCTCTGAACAAAACAGATGCCCTATTTCTGATTAATCAGACTCAACTTCAGAGTCACAATTCTGGCACACATAAATTGCCTGGCCTGAGGTGCAAGCATCATGGGCCCATTTGTTGCATTTTATGCATTTTACCCAGGTCTCTTTTGGACGACTGTTTGAAAATGGCTCCACACAGACAAGGCAGAAGCACTCTTCATCATCTGATGATGACTCTTGAATTATTTTTCTTCTTTTAGCTGCGTTGTTCTTCATAGGTCCAGATGTTTTCCCCCCTCGCGTCCCTCTCTTTTGAAACAGCTTTTTGCTAGATTCAGCCTTATTCTTTTCTTTTTCTAGTTGCTGCTTCACTGGCGTGTCGGTTAGAATTGCTGATTTGCGTCGTTTTCTTCCTTTGCTGGATGGTTTTCGGCGGCCAGCTTTTGGATATGGCCGGATGTCCTCTGGAGTTGGTAGTCTGCTGTCAGTAATTGCAGTGCTGGGTAAGGGTGAGCTCGTGATAGAGATGGTGCTGGAGCTTGGCAGTTCAGAGTTGGTGCTGGGGCCTAGCAGTGCAGAGTTGGTGCTGGGGCCTGGCAGTGCAGAGGTAGTGCTGGGGCCTGGCAGGGCAGGGTCCGGAATAGGGCGATCTGTGACGTAGGATGGTGCAAACTCGGCTTCCAGAAATACATTTCTGTTGTAAGGTTGAATCCCAGCCACCCTAAAACCAGCCTGAATGTTCAATGGGGTTGCAGCCAGAGGATATGCAATTGCCACAATCCCAGGAATGTCATAAATAGACATTGTCTTCCCAGGGTTGTTCCTCATCCAGGCATCACACGTGCTGTTGATGTGCCTCTTTAGTGGCCCGTAGACAGACCTGTCTAATGGTTGGAGCCGATGTGAGCAGTGGGGTGGGAATGACAGCATGATTATGCCATTTTCTTTGGCATAATTGAGTCCATCAATGGACAGATGAGACTCGTGGTTGTCCAAAAGGAGTAAACAGGGCTTCTCCTTTGAACACTTTGTATGTTCATTGAAATGTTGCAGGAAGTCAACAAAGTGTGTGTCTTTCATCCATCCAGAGGAATTTGCCCCTCCTTTGCTGCCGGGTGGCCCGTTGATCAGGAAATGGTTACGGAAGTGGACACGCGGGAAAATAAAGTATGGAGGTAAACTATTCCCTATGGCTGAGACAGCACAGGCCAGTGTGACAAGGGTTCCCCTTTCAGCAGAGGTCAATGACCCTACTTGTTTGAATCCACGTCTGGCCAACACTTTGTCTGGTTTATGTACAGTGGTGACCCCAGTTTCATCAACATTCCAAATGTCTCCTGGTCCAAACTCATATTTGCATAACACTTTCTCCAAGTTGTCAAAGAAAGCATTGACATTCTCTCTGTTGAAGCTACTTGCCCTGGCAAGGCTAGTTGCTTCTGGCTTTCTCAGTGACAATGTTGTATGCCGCTTTAAAAAGCCTGTAAACCACTCTTTGCTGGCCTTTTCTTTTTCTGCCCACAAAGGCACAAACTTCAGTTCGTGTGCCACAGCAAACTGGTAGGCAAGCTTTCTGACCTCACTTGGTGACAGACCAAAATAAATGTCAGCTGACCTAGTAATATACTCAACAAGCTGCTTTTCCAAATCAGGGGAAAAAATCTTCCTTGGCGTTGTATAACCAACCATTGTTGTTGGCATGGCTGTCTGACTTTCAATTTCTTCTCTGGTAATCTTTTGACAATACCGAGTTAGAGTACGGTAATTTATGTCAAAATCCTTTGCTGTACTTCTGATTGATTTGTTCTGCATCTTTACCTGCCTGACTGCCTTTAACATAATGTCAGGTGGTGTTCTGCCACGCTCTGTCTTTCGTTGATAATTTCGAACCATCTTACTTTCTTCCTTCCTTCCTTAATTCCTGCCTCTCCTTCCTTTCTTCAAAAACCTTATTGCAAATACAAATGAATTACAATATCACAATTTTTTGGAGCATTTATTTGTATTGGGGCAAGTTGTCACATGTGACGACTTGCCCCAAAGTTAATGAGACAACTTGCCCCAAACTGACATTTATGCTAATTTTGGCTAAATGTCAGGGTTAGCTCAACATAGCACATCAGCTGAAGTATCAAAAGACACGTTAATGTCTCCTCTATTTTGTGTAAAATAATAATTTGTAACATCTATACCTAACAAAGTTGTACTGAAGAAAATTTAAAGTGATTTATTTTTCCTTTTAGGTCAAAAAAATAAAAAAGATGTGCTCACCTCAGATTAGAGCAGTCTTGACCACATGTGAACAGGAGGTTGACTATAGAAGAAGAAGTCACACAAAGTGGCTATTTCATTTTTGAGATAGAGCCTCTAGTGTTGGAGTTATGAACAGTGTGACAACTTACCCGTGTGACAACTTACCCCGCTCTCCCCTACATATGATAACGCACAGCACATTATGGAGTATGCCCCTGCTGTGGAGTCCTGCCTCCATCTACTTGTCATTTAATCACTGGACAGTTGGACAGGTTCATACAAAATATTAGATTAGGCCAATTGTCCTATACATATTTTTGACCTAGGGGTGGGATTGATTGTGAACTGGAAAGGGAAAATGCTTAGGAAGCTGAGTACGGCTGCATCGTTACTGATTTGTAAAATCATTTTGATTCGATACAGGATCCAATTCAATTTGATTGGAATCTGGAAAGTTTTGCCTCAGTCAGAAATATTACAATTCTGATCATTTAACAGTATATATCCATAATTTCGTATCTATTAAAAGAAAGCTGACACATGTGAGACTTGATTAGAGATGTAAACAGAGAGTTATGAAACCTGCAGCTGCAGAAGCCAGCGAGGCAAAGACAGCGCGGACCCGACGACACACCAAAATCGGATTCTGGCGCATCGGGTCCGCGCTCTGTGTTCACGTTTGTATGCAGAATCCGTAAACCCAGTTACTGTTTTAGCTGTATGGTGTTTGACGACATGTTGTGAGGTTTAACCTGATATGCTGGCGTTTCAGGCATAATAACGTTAATTTACAAATCGACACGGGATTTTCATGAATCAATATCACTTTATTCCATTTAGCATGGATTTTAATCAGAAAAGCGATAATCAAAACCCACCCCTAATCAAGAACTTGGAAAGTAAAAACATGATCCATGTAAGGTAGCCCTTTTGTTATTTACAGTTAACAAGAGGATTAGTGTTACTGTGTGCTGGCTGAGTCTGTTTCTTTTCTTAGAAATAGTTTCTCCTGCCCTGGAGAAAATCCACTTGCATGGAACAGAAGAGGCTGTGGAGTGCAGGAACTACACTGCAAGTTGGTAGATATGCAGGTATTCCTGGGTCCTGCAGACTATCACCTAAAAACAATAAACAAAATGATTTTCTAAACTGTGTAGCAATGTAATGTACGTATAGTGTCAAATACATTGTTGTAGTCTTCATTAGCTTTAATTCACATGGAAGTGTTCCTAAAGTCACATGCTGTATATTTCCATTATGAAAACATGATTTTGGACATTTCAGGTTTTTCACTTCGGCAGATAAAATGAATTGAGCAAAATCAACTCAAAATATTCCCACACGCCAGAACGTCCTCTCTTCCTCGCTGGCTCCATATCTGTCAGTGGAATGATCACCTCTTCGCTCTCTGTCACCCTCAACACACTCCACGAATCCCGTGGATGATTCACTTCCTTATCCGTTTGAATCAGGTACCGAAGCAGTTACGTGCGTAATGAAGCTTCGAACGTCACTGGTCACGTGACTTTTGCCAAACGAAGCAAGCCTCAACACAGTGCTTCTGAACCAGTGTGTTGTTTTTTTCGACACACGCTCCGGAGCGCCAGCTTCAAGCGGGCCATCACTAGTTTTTAGTTTTCCCAGTTTAGGTTTTGCTTGGCTTGTTCCTCATTTCCTGTTTGTCACTTTGCAACACTGTAAATAAAACCTCACTCGCATCTCCATCGCTGTCTGCAACTTGGGTCCTCATTCACTCCATCACACGACTGGTGCCCCAGCCGTGACAAATAAAGTTGGAATTATTTTCTTAAAAATAAAACATATAATTATTGTTTTGTTGTTTTAAAATTTTTTTTTTTAAATTACACACCAACACAAATGCTCCTGTGTGCAGAGCTTCTCACCTCGAAGCTCCCCTGGGTTTACTGAAGTACACAACACTCGTCCTGAAAACGCCGGACTTGACCCTAGCTCATGTTTAAATACATGGAATCTTCTTGGAATGTAACGATTTGGACAGACAAGCATTCTAATGTTTAGTTTCCCCAAACCAGTCCACCAGAAATACACACCCAGCAGGCTAAAATCGGATCTTTGAGCAACTTCAACCATATCAGATTGGAAGTTTCCAACAGGAATGGTAAAATATCTTCTTGTAAGACAACAGAAGATCAGAGAATTGTGCCCCAAGGCCTAAACAGTATTCAAGGTTATTAGGAAGCTGAAAAACAGAAGAAACAACTATAGGAAAATAACACATAAGACCAAACAATTTAATGGAACTTGGAGCCTAATTCAATAAACACTACTTTGTTTCACTGAAATCTGACAGAGCCCAAAATATCTAAACATACAAAGATATGTTTCTCTGATGAGTGTGGTCTAAAAAGTGAACTCAACCTGTTAGAAATGTTGCTAAACTCATGAAAGTTCCTTCTCTCTTTTTCTTTTCCAAGATTGCTTGATAAATTTTCTATAGGCTCCTCTTGTTCAGGTTTTTCTTTTATCTGTTTATTTCTTCATTTCCATTTGTGTTCTTTTTGTGCTACTACATTATTTGTGGTATACAGTTTGACATGTCTGAGGCAGGACAGGCAGAAAAAAGAGAGGGGGTGTAGGGGTATAAGATACAACATAAATAGAAATGTGTGTGTGTGTGTGTGTGTGTGTGTGTGTGTGTGTGTGTGTGTGTGTGTGTGTGTGTGTGAAAGAGAGAGAGAGAGAGCCAAGTGTGAGTTTGTATGTGTCTTTCCTGGGGTAGCATTGCATTGGTATCCTACATTGGCAATAGTAGGGTAGCACAGCTCTTGTTTATACAAGCACTCTCTTGCAGTAGTAATGACTTGAACAATAGCCATTTTGTTTCCTTTTCTTTGGCACATGCACTGAAATGTTCTGCAGAGAGAAAAGAGTATGATGCAACTACAGCCCAGCCCATACAGCAGTATGTTACGGCTGTGGCCATAAAAACACTGTGTGGGCTGTTTGTTCTGTCTCTTTACTGTGTTTAAGACTCTTTACAGGTCCCTCCCCTAATGAAGAGTAGTGAGCAGCTGATTGGACCATGGAACAGGTGACCACATTCAAAAAGCCGCTCTGACAGCTCCAGAGAGAGAGAGAGAGAGAGTGTGGAGCCGTCGCAGTCCTGACCCTGGTTTTCCCAGCCTGTGTTTATCTTGTGTATTTGTGGGAGTGTGAATTGTAAAAGCACTCGTGGGCTGAAGCGGAAGGGGTGAGCTGCCTTTTCTTTTGGAATCGTTTTCTCCTGTTTTCTTGGTCAGGGAGCGAGGGATAGCTCTGGCATTTGTTTGTTCTTTTTTCTTTCTTAGGGTTTAGTTAGTCTTTTCTGGTGGGACTTAGTTGGTTTTGTTTATTATTTTGGCCTGGGCTCACCCTGGAGCTATGCTTCTTGTCCTTAAATAAAATCACTTTTTTTACTCACAACTGGTTTGGATGTTTGGCTTGGGAACCAGGGCGGGGATTTGTCTCTCTCTCCTCCAACCTTATGTGCGTCCCTACCCGCCTAGACTAGGGGCGTAACATAAATGGGGGCTCGTCCCTTTTCGTTCGTGTGATTGGTTCGTTTCCTTTTTGCGTTTGTGGTGGGGGGGAAACGTCGTGCGCGGGTTTTGCGGCTCTGGCGTGCGCGGATGCGGTTGGGTGTCTGCGGTGTTGTGTTTTCCTTTTTCGCTTTGCTCGTGATGTCGTTTGACATGGATGATTTTGCGCAACGTCCCTCCATTGAAAAGTTGGAGCGGTGCACAAAAGCAGATTTGTTGGTAGTGGCTAACTTATTCAGGGTGGATGTTCCGTTGAATGCTAAGAAGGCGGAAATTAGACACTGTTTGGTGGAGAGACTGGTGGACAGGGGAGTGTTTGGGGGGCAGAAAACCTCGCCGAGTGGGTCTGGGAGTTTGGAGACGGCAGTGGGGGCGGAAGCTGCTGGGGCCGTCCCGAAGCCTTCCAAGGGGCGGATGCCGTCGGGGGCGGAACCTCCTGTCGCCATTCAGTCTCCTGTATTTGACCCGGCTGGCCAGGTTGGGGCGGGTTTGGTGACGGAGGATCTCAGGCTTGCCCTTCGCTTGAAGGAGGTGGAGTTGGCGGCTAAGGCTAAGGAAGTCGAGCTCATGCATCTCCGCATTCGAGCTATGGAGCTTGATCGTTCTCGAGCGAGTGACGCTGCTCCCGTTCCTGTAAGTACACTCCCCGACACTCCCACCATAGACCAGTTTAACGCTAGCAAACAGATTGTTTTGGTACCTCCTTTTAGGGAAGGAGAGGTTGACTCATATTTCACTGCTTTTGAGCGCATCGCAACCACTTTAAAATGGCCAAAGGACGTCTGGAGTCTGTTGCTGCAATGCAAATTAATAGGAAGAGCGCAGGAGGTCTGTGCGAGTCTTTCTATTGCGGACAGCTTGGATTATGAGGTTGTCAAATCCACTATTTTGCGGGCTTATGAACTTGTCCCAGAGGCGTATCGACAGAAGTTTCGTGCCTGTCGCAAGTTTGATAGTCAAACGTTTGTGGAATTTGCACGTGAGAAAACTGTCTTATTTGACAAGTGGGTGGCTGCCAGTCACGCGGAGGACTTTACTCAGCTAAAGGAGTTGATCCTGCTGGAAGAGTTCAAGACATGTCTCCCTGAAAACATTGTCGTGTATCTTAATGAGCAGAAGGTTGGGTTACTGTCTAAAGCCGCGGTCCTTGCCGACGAGTTTGTGTTAACTCATCGTGCTGCACTTTCGACAGAGCGCCGTGAGTACACTTCCTCACCTCGTCCTGTCAGAAGTTATAGGGTTTCCCCTAAGCGCCAGACACGTTCTGCTGCTATTCCTATGTCAGATCGCAAATGTTTTTATTGTCATGAAATCGGGCACCTCGTTGCTGCTTGCCCATCACTACAGCGCAGGGAGCAGGCCAACCCGAAAAGTGTGGGTTTCGTTCGTTCTATGTCAGCTTCCACTTCACCTAGCAATGGAGTGGGAAGTGAAGGCTTTGATGAGAGCTACCGCCCTTTTGTGTCGGAGGGGTTTGTTTCGTTGAATGAAAAAGAGGAGGATCGGGTGCCGATCATGATTCTGCGTGACACTGGGGCCGCGCAGACTCTTATTTTGAAGGGTATTCTACCTTTTTCTGATGACTCTTTTTGTGGTTCGGATGCTCTTGTCTGGGGTGTAAAAATGGATGTACTGCGTGTGCCACTGCACAATGTGTTTCTTCAATCGCCGCTCGTTTCGGGTTCGGTACCGGTTGGCGTGCGCGACCAGTTGCCAGTGCCCGGAGTTGCGATGATTCTGGGGAATGATTTGGCTAACGGAAAAGTGTTTTCTACCCCGAGAGTGGTTGAGATACCGGTGCCTGATATTTCATTACCTAACCCTGTCGCTGAGGAGCATTCCTCCTCTGTTTTTCCTGCTTGCGCGGTAACTCGTGCGCATAGGCGCAAGTACGGTGACGTGGATTTATCTGATTCTTTTCTCTGTGCTGGTGGTGGTCCGGAGTCTGAATCTGAAACCCGTGTTCCACTGACGGGCGACTCTGAGGCGATGCTGCCTATTAGCCCATCAGTGACACCTCAACTGTCTTTGGAAATCAACAAAAAGGAGTTGGTTTCGGCACAGCAGAGTGACCCAACTCTTGTGAGTTGTTTTTCCGCGGCCAACTCTAGCGACCAGTACCCTCGTGTTTATAGTGTCGAGGATGACGTGTTGATGCGTACTTGGTATCCGCCTACAGCTGGTGATTTGGGTTGGAATGTGTTTAAACAGGTTCTGGTGCCTCAACAGTACCGACCCAAAGTTCTTGGTCTTGCCCATGACAGTTTTTCTGGACATTTAGGTATTAGGAAAACCTATCACCGCATTCTGCGTCACTTCTTTTGGCCAGGATTGAAGAATGACGTTGCTCAGTATTGTCGTTCTTGTCACACCTGTCAGATTAGTGGTAAGCCTAACCAAGTCATTCCACCCGCTCCATTACACCCTATTCCAGTTTTAGGGGAACCTTTTGAACACATCCTCATCGACTGCGTTGGTCCGCTCCCTAAAACAAAATCGGGTCACCAGTACCTCTTGACTCTGATGTGTGTTGCTACCCGTTTTCCCGAGGCAATTCCGTTGCGCACCCTTAAGGTTAAACCAGTTGTTAAGGCATTGGTGAACTTTTTCTCTATTTTTGGTTTACCAAAAGCTGTTCAAACTGACCAAGGCTCTAATTTCATGTCTAGGATTTTTGCTCAGGTTTTGCAGTCACTTGGCATTAAACATCGGAAATCTAGTGCCTATCATCCGGAGTCGCAAGGTGCGCTCGAGCGGTTTCATCAGACATTGAAATCGATGATGCGGAAATTTTGCCTTGAGTCTCAAAAGGAGTGGGATGAGGGGTTGCCGCTGCTTCTTTTAGCAGTGAGAGAAAGTGTGCAGGAGTCGTTAGGATTTAGCCCTGCTGAGCTGGTGTTCGGTCACACAGTGCGTGGCCCCTTGCGATTGCTTAAGGAGAACTTCCTGTCCGACACTGTTGCCCCTAAGGAAAATGTGTTAGACTATGTGAGCTCTTTCAGAGAGCGTTTGCATAAAGCGTGCGCAATTGCACGGGATGCTCTCAGTGCAACACAAGGTAGGATGAAGAGGAAGTTTGATGTGAAGGCTGTGCAGCGAAAATTTGAGGTTGGTGATAAAGTTTTAACACTTTTACCGGTCCCTGGATCTTCCCTCCAGGCCAAGTTCAGTGGTCCGTATACAGTGCAGGCGAAATTGAGTGACACGGATTATGTCATCGACACCCCAGAGCGAAGGAAAAAGTGCCGTGTGTGTCATATTAATATGATGAAGCCCTACTTTGCTGGTGGTGTGTCAACAGTTGCGACTGTTGGGGTGCCGGTTTCCGAAACTCGGTATGACCCAGTAGGTGACGATTTGGTTTTCGGTTGTGCTGTGGGCTGCGCACGACTTAGGAATTCTGAAATCCTACGTGATTTAAGGTCACATTTAACTGGGGTAGACGATGATGTCCGAAATGACGTGTGTCGGTTGATTGAAAATCATCCTAATCTTTTCTCGGACACTCCATCCTGTACCACCGTGTTGGAGCATGATATCGATGTGGGGGACCATCCTCCAATCAAACAGCATGCCTACCGGGTGAATCCCACTAAGCGTGCTCTTTTCCAGACAGAAGTCTCTTATCTGTTGGAGAATTGTCTTGCTGTCCCTAGCTCTAGTGCGTGGAGTTCCCCATGTCTCCTAGTGCCTAAAGCGGATAAGACCCCACGGTTTTGTACAGATTTTCGGAAGGTGAACAGTGTGACCAAGCCTGACTCCTATCCTCGTTACCAAGCTGGACTTGTTAAAGGGCTATTGGCAAGTTCCCCTAACATCATGTGCGGCCAAAATCTCTGCTTTTGTTACTCCTGACCATTTTCTCCAGTACACTGTCATGCCTTTCGGGTTGCGCAACGCTCCCGCCACATTTCAACGGCTCATGAATATCGTGCTGGGCAGCGTCTGCAAGTGTGAAGTGTATTTGGATGACATTGTCGTCTATTCAGACACCTGGTCAGAGCATATGGAGACACTCACTGATGTGTTCCATCGCTTGGAAAGGGCATCCCTCACCCTCAACCTCGCCAAGTGTGATTTTGGTAAAGCCATGGTAACGTACTTAGGAAAGCAGGTGGGTCAGGGGCAAGTGCGCCCTATCTCGGCCAAAATCCAGGCCATACTGGATTTTCCTGCCCCTCAGACTAGGCGTGAGCTTCGCCGTTTCCTCGGCATGGTGGGCTACTACCGGAGTTTCTGTCAAAACTTCGCGGACGTGGTCGCACCTCTCACTAGCCTCACTAGTGTGTTGAGACCTTTTGTGTGGACCTCTGCGTGTCAGAGTGCGTTCCGGGCTGTTAAGACTCTCCTGTGCAGTGCGCCAGTGCTGGCCGCCCCTGATTTTGCACGCCCTTTTAAGTTGGAAGTGGACGCCAGTGCAAACGGGGCAGGTGCCGTATTGCTGCAGGAAGACCATCATGGTGTGGATCACCCAATCGGCTATTTCTCAAAGAAATTCAATGTCCATCAGCGAGGGTACAGCACGATTGAGAAAGAGGCCCTCTCTCTGCTGTTTGCATTGCAGCATTTCGAGGTGTATGTCGGTGGCAGTCCCTCGCCTGTGATTGTTTATACCGACCACAATCCCTTGGTATTCCTAATGCGGATGCGGAACTCGAACCAAAGGCTGATGAGGTGGTCCCTCCTGGTGCAGGACTTCAATTTGGAAATCCGTCATAAAAAGGGCACAGAGAATGTGTTAGCGGATGCCCTATCCCGTGTTTTCCCTTAAACATGACTGTCCAAAACATCTACAAAGGAGATGTCTTTGATTTTGGGAAGGGGGGTGTTACGGCTGTGGCCATAAGAACACTGTGTGGGCTGTTTGTTCTGTCTCTTTACTGTGTTTAAGACTCTTTACAGGTCCCTCCCCTAATGAAGAGTAGTGAGCAGCTGATTGGACCATGGAACAGGTGACCACATTCAAAAAGCCGCTCTGACAGCTCCAGAGAGAGAGAGAGAGAGTGTGGAGCCGTCGCAGTCCTGACCCTGGTTTTCCCAGCCTGTGTTTATCTTGTGTATTTGTGGGAGTGTGAATTGTAAAAGCACTCGTGGGCTGAAGCGGAAGGGGTGAGCTGCCTTTTCTTTTGGAATCGTTTTCTCCTGTTTTCTTGGTCAGGGAGCGAGGGATAGCTCTGGCATTTGTTTGTTCTTTTTTCTTTCTTAGGGTTTAGTTAGTCTTTTCTGGTGGGACTTAGTTGGTTTTGTTTATTATTTTGGCCTGGGCTCACCCTGGAGCTATGCTTCTTGTCCTTAAATAAAATCACTTTTTTTACTCACAACTGGTTTGGATGTTTGGCTTGGGAACCAGGGCGGGGATTTGTCTCTCTCTCCTCCAACCTTATGTGCGTCCCTACCCGCCTAGACTAGGGGCGTAACAAGTATATTAATGACTAACCTTATATTGCAGTTGTTCTCCTCATTGAATTTTGGTCCGATTACAGCATCCTCCCATGCAGTTACATTTGTTCCTAACCCTTTGGGAACCCTCATGTTAACTTTTATCGAATGGAAAAAAGTTAGCATTCATCCCCCAGCTTCACTGTGTTTATATTATGCTAACCATAGCTGTGTAGCTAGCCACCATATAGCACATCATTATATACCAGCTAGCCCAACTTCAGTAACCCTACAAACGCCACTTAACTCATTCACTGCCATTGACGTCTATAGACGTCAATTGAAAGCATACGTTGACTCATGGCTGGCAGTGAATGAGTTAAAAAAAGATTTCCAGATTTTCTATTATATTCCATGACCTTGTAGCTCCAGATGTTGCGAATATTAAACCACACAGTGATAGTTGCAGAACTGTACAGATTCTGAAGTACATATTGCAAAGCTTTAATGAATTTAAGACAGATTAATGACACACCTTCATCCAATGCTCTTTCTTTATTGATTTAGAAGATGAGAGATAAGAGTTCAGTCTACATCTAAATGAAACTGTGCTAAAAGCATTCTTTCCACAACAAATTCATTTCTCTTGTATTAAGTGACAACCCAGCTCTTGTTTATGTTACTTGTCGCTTCATTCCTTGCGTAGCATTACAGCAATAAAGGAGATAAAAGATGTATAATGGCACACAGATTCTTCAGGTGATATCTTGTGTGAAGTATTTGTGCTTTCATCAGTTTTTCTTGGCGCAGACAGATGGAATAACATATTCACAGCCACCGTCATCCCAGCACTTTTTGTCTGTAAGTACCAAAAACCTAGTTAGTGCTAAGTAAACACATGATTATTTTATCATGACCACACAGTGATTTACCTGAGAAATTTACATATGCACAGTTCTGATTGCCCTGAAAGTTATCAGGCTGTCCAGTACACCAGTTTGTATATTTGAGAGGGGTCCCGTCACTCCAAAACCAAAACTTTTCCTGGGAAAAACAAAACAATGAATTATACTTTCTAAAAAAATGCACATTGATAGTTTTCTTTCGTCTTTTGTCTATTTAGGCACAAAAAACCCTTTTTGTTTTGTGCATGTGGAATTCTTTTTTATTCTTGTTTTTCTTAATTTCCTGGTAAATAACTTTGTGTATGTTAGCATACCTTTATTGCATCCGAAGCGCCAATCCAAGCAGGTCCATCCTGCTGAGTAGCATCAGATATCAGCCTCTGAATCACCTGGTACTCCTCAAGGCTTTGCACAGATGCAAGGTTTGCATTCATGGACTGACAGTTTATCTACAGCGAAGAAACAGCAGAATTGCCAAAAATTTTTTATTTTTTCTTTACATTGGTAAACACACACACACACACACATATATATATATATATATATATATATATATATATATATATTGTATGTGTGTGTGTGTATATATATGTGTGTGTGTGTGTGTATATATATATATGTGTGTGTGTGTGTATATATATATGTGTGTGTGTATATATATATATATATATTTATATATATATATATATATATTTATATATATATTTATTAGGGGTGCAACGATACACAAAATTCACGGTATCAGTTCGGTTCGATACTTTGGTGTCACGGTCACTAGCATCCTGGAGCACTTCTGTTGTGTTTTGTACGTGTTTTGGAGTTTGTACCTGCTTTGTCTCTAGGGGCCACCATAAATATACTTTTATTTATTCACTCCACATAAAATGTAATAAATAAATCATATAATACAAAAACCAACTATTCACATTTAAACTTTTAACTATTTAAATTTTCAGCTTTTTCCTTTTAAACAAATGTAAAGTGAAATAACACTGCAAACCACAACACAATTAATTAAAAATTATAATATGAAAACAAAAACAAGATGCATATTCTCTGTCATATGGGCCTGTATGAATAAACTTTCTGAATCCTTTATCATCCACAACTGAAAATAGTTGTGGATGATTACTATACCTTTCTAATGCTGTCTCTAATATTGTTGTCCCTGGCTCTTTACGCTCTCTTTCCCTCTCGCTCTGTTCCTGTGCTACTGCGAGTGTAACTACCGCCCCTCCCCCCCTCTTCCCAGTGCAAAGCCCAAGTCCTGTGCGGAGTGAAGCGAAAAAAAGTGCGAGAGAGAGAAAGAAAAAAACCCCACGGCTTGCGATAAGGAGCTGGTTCGAGTCGTTCACGTCAAAGATCCGGCTCTAAGAGCCATTTCGTTCGCAACCGACACATCACTACTGGCTATTGACCAAAAGAGTGAGACTGCAAGCAGCCAACATTAGTTTTCTCCAAATAGCATTTGTTTTCTCCCTTAATGTCCTTAATGGTGAAGAGTTCAGACATTCAAAAAGGAACGAGAGTATAGCTGCTCCTCATCCACATCAAAAGGAGCCAGATGATGTGGATATCTCTTGGGTACCTCCTGGGTCAGTTGTTCCAGGCATCTCCTAGGAGTCTCTGGGACAAACCCAGGACTTGATGGATCATGCAGATTACATCTCTTGGCTGGCCCAGGAATGTCACTGTTAATCTGGATGAGCTCTAAGATGTGGTCGGGGAGAGGGACGTCTTAAACTTCTTAAACTTTTCTATTTAGTTTACTGCCCCCACCCACTACAGCAACAATAAGCAGCAGAAAATAAATCACTGGATGGATGGATGAATTGTTTTGTGTGCAAATGTCATCAGAATGTAAGTATTGTTGTTGTGAAACATCAATTTAAGAGCAGTTGTTGATCCTGAAGATGATACTTAATAACGTAAATATCAGAGAAAACATTTTCAGAATAACTCGTTGGTGATAATGACTGATATTACCTCAGCCTGAGCCCAGCTCATGGGCTTAGCAACATAGATGAGGCACTGGTCGTAGTACTCAGTCCAACCACAGGGACAAGATGGGGACTTCTTCACAAGATACCATTCTCCTATTGACAAACAACATGATTTTGAATTGAGTCATTGTATGTGATAAACTGGTTTCATTGACACTAGTACTGTGGGTGCAACGATACACAAAATTCACAGTTCGGTTCGGTTCGATACTTTGGTGTCACGGTTCGATATTTTTTCGATACAAAAAAATGTTCATGCCTTTTTAATTTGTCATTTATTAAAGTTATAAATATATATTTTAACTGAAAAGCACCGTTTTTAAATTTAATGTTGCTGAAACAACAAAATAATAAAAAATTAATTCTATCCGATCGAGAAATCACTCATCTTTGGAAAAGAGAGTTTATTACAGAGAAATGGGTCTTTCCAAAATAAAAGCTATACTATACGCTTCTTCTGGGCTATATTCTCAGCAGCATATTAAACATATCAGGTCCCCATAAGGAGAATCATGTGCTAACGGCTGTCTAAATGACTCGGGTAAAGTTTGTAGCATGCGTGCCTGTTGTTTTTGTCTGCTTCCACTTGTCTTTGCACTAGGACGATGTCGGCGTAAATGTGCAGTCATATTCATTGTGTTCCCACTAGTGCTGTCAGCGTTAATCTCGTTGAAATGACGTTAACGCCACTCCGTGTGTGGGGCTGGACGGTGTCAACACGTTAACAAGCAAACTGCGCTAGTTAAACTGCGCTACTAGTTCCCACCAATTGAGCGTTGCGTGGCACATCTGAGATACTGTTTTACTTTTGTCCATTACCATTACCATCAGGGTCCTGCTTCACATGAAAACCAAAATAGTTCCAAACGACAGATCTGAATGAAGGTTTGATTTCAAAATCAATACGAGTATTGTTGCACCCCTACTGCTTACAATATTCATAATTAGAATCTGAATAAAAAAACAAAACAATTATTAGATATGTTTGGTTTAATTTGATCAAATAAGCCTTTAACATCATTGTATTTACCACAGACTTTGCAGATTAACATGAAAATATTATGTGGTGTTTAAACTATACATTTAAAATGTTGTTTATGAGCAAATATGTATTCCAACAACTGCCTCCAAGTAATTCTGTAAAAAGAAAAATAGACATTATATCATATTTAGGAAAGTTGTTTTTTATGGTTGCGGTTAAAGATAGAAACTCTAGAGGCTTTTATGGCGGTTTAGAATTTCAATTTTCACTTCAGGTTAACCAGACACTAAATATTATCTCAAAGTAATCAGAGCACTAAGAAGTCAAAATTATTGCATCTGTGTTGTTCCCTGCCTTTACAGTATGATAAAAGAAATATACAATAATATTCACCAGCAGCAGTGGTCAGGGTCACCATTGCAAAGAGAAGTGCAGAAGCAGTCATCAGCTTCATCATGGTGATCTTTAGTATCTGCAGGAAACAGAAGACCCAAAGTGACCAGCAGTTAATATAAGGAAGGATGGAAGATGATCAGGAATCTTATGTCACAAATATTGTAGGATATCTTCTCTTCTTGTCAGCGTCAGACTATAACCTTAGTCTTACAGAGTGGATGTGCTAAATAAGTCTCAGTCCTGCATTTATATTCACTCTTAGATATACATCTCAAAACCACAAGCAAACACTTGGCATATGTCTGTTGACTCAGAGCCAACAGACATTGTTCATGCACAGATCAACAAACGAAGTGTAAGTTTCTCTTTAAGGGCTTTGTCTCTGTAAAGGAAAGCAGTGTTCAGGGTAAAATGTAATGTGCTTTTTTACGTTTCAGTTTTTGAATTCTAAAATACACTTTGCAGACAAAAACTATTGAGCTGACTAAAAATTAACCCTAAATGAGATTTTATGACATCTCGTTCTGAACTGTTTCCTGTTGCAGGTATAACAGCTTCCACTTTTTAGTGGAGACTTTCTGTCTGACTTTAGTGTCAACCCAAATGTTGTTAGGACTTTAAATTGTCTTGAAAGAAATATAGCAACTCTATCACCACACACCTCTCCGTGTGCTATCAACTCCCATAAAAAACATTGGGTTTACACCATCAGTCCTGCATGAAACTGAATCAGGATGTTTCTTCAGGGAAAGCTGGATGCTCAGTCAACATACTCAACAAATACCAGTAAAATTAAGTAGTTTTCTTAAACTTAATGTCTTTATAACTATTTTATGTTTTTGTAAATAAAAAAAGGATGGTTATGTATCACCACATCGCTGATATGCATATTTACTAATTTGGATTAAATAGTTGTCTGCAGTATTAAATTATTATTCCATAAATAATGGATGGCAGAAAATACACTGGAAGAGTACAGGTGATGTCACTTTCTGATAGTTTTTAGTTTCAAATTTAAGGTAGGTTAACATTTTTCAAATGGTCTGTTCCCTATGGCAATATGAGGCGTTGATAGTGCTGTCTCATCTGTGGGTAAGATGCATGGTTTCTATAACCAAACTGCAGTTACACAGGTCATAATGTGTATTGAGTGTGTTTATATTGTTTTAATTGTTCTCTTCATGAAGATGAATCTCTTCTTCCTCTTTACTGGGGCTTGATTAGACTGAGCTCCACCTTCCTACAGTGTTTCAACCAGGCTGTGCTGTCACACGGAGAGTAGCATGTGACCCTTTTGTTTTTGCTGTTTTCACTATTTCAAGGAATTTAAAGTGTTATGGCCTGTCTAGGGGTGGTCAGACCACAACATAAAGGTGATCCATCCTCGTCAGACCTCAAGGAGCCACAGCACACAGTTAGTACAATTTTACAATGATTAACACATAGAAGGAGCTGGATGCAACTTCAGGGTGGAGCAAAAGAAACTATCTGAAATATTATAACTTACCTATCCAGTTTTTAAGTATGACATCATTAGCCATGTCTGGGCCCAAACTCCACTGCAGGTCCCAAGGTCAAACGATCACTGCAGCATCACTGATAGTTGAAAAACTGTCTAAATTCTTTCATCTGTAATAAAATGATCAGTGTGGCTGCTCTACCAGGTGTAACAATTAAGTTTAACATCCAGGCATCCATGAAAATTGAATTTATGAAATTTAACTGAGTTAGAAGTTAGCAGGAAGTTAGCTCACTAGTTTCCACCTAAACATTATATAGAGAGATTTCTGAAACAAATTAAAAGGTACAACTCTGCTATCACTTCCGACAGAAATGAAGACAGAGAAGTAAACAGCAGTGACATTTGTAGCAGAGGTGGGACCAAGTCATTGTTTTGCAAGTCTCAAGTAAGTCTCAAGTCTTTATCCTCAAGTCTCAAGTCAAGTCTCAAGTAATGTCAGGCAAGTCAGAGTCGAGTCTCAAGTCACTGGTGTAAAAGTCCAAGTAAAGTCACAAGTCTGAAACTTTGAATTTCAAGTCCTTTCGAGTCTTTAAAAAAAACAAACGAAAAAATAATGTTGCAGTTATGCTAAATGTAAATATTAGACCATGTAATTTTAAAATCTGTGTTTTTCTCAACACATGACAAAATAGTGAACTTAGAAAATATACACAAATTGTGAAATTGCACCTCTTTAAAATGCAGCTCAATTAAACCTAGCTCCAAGAATAATTTTCACCGACAGTTCTGAGATAAGCTGCATGTTATTCTTGGATGCGGTTGTAGGACCGGCTTTAAAATCGCATGACAAAAATATCATACACATTAAAAAAAACTGTATCACCAACGTAGCCTGGACAACATTTGCTAGTTAGATGAAGTCAGCTATCTCATCGTAGCAAATTTATATGCATATTTATAATCATACGGTTCTTGGAGTGAGTGCATACACTCATGAAGTTTAGTAACTTCAGGTCACTGCAACAAGCCCAGGTACAGTTTACCGACGGATGGGTGCAGGACCTTGAAATGCACCGTGTAGAACGAAAGACCATCGTACGTATCATAAGTTTACCAGTCTCACAAATCGTCTTCATAAATACACATTCCTTAACCGTTTATTAATAGGACCTTTGAGCTCAACGGTAATTAATTAGTAGTGGAAATAATTTCTGGTACCCATCACAGAAATGTAGCAGTGACAACAATATTGTATGCTGTAATCGTACTGGGCAATTAGTGATACAAAAACCTGTTTTATCCTGTGAATAAAAGTATATGTTTTTGTCAGTGTACCATAATAACAGAAGCGAAACACAATATTGTGTCAGGACAATTCACTATTTATGCACAATAAACAAAGGAGCATAGCGCGACAATTTCTGTTCTTGCTTGTAACCTATATCACCAATTATGTTATGAAAATGACGTATTAACTACAACAGCAGACTGACCTTTGTGTAAATGCTTGGAGCAGACTAACCTGTGAGCTGGAGTGTTCTGGGACGTTATATTTGATCTTTGAATGGCTGCAATCCAGGCCACCCGTCGCGTCTTTGTTACTTCGGAAACATGAACAATTTCTCTTCAGCGATGTAATCCGATAACAACCGATCTCTTTACCCGTCGGCTTCCCGTGGCTGTCATGCGACCGGCTATTGCAGTTAATAATACAACAGCTTCTTGACATTTTTGTGTTTCTTTTTATCGCTGTGTGACTGATTTTAATTGAAAGCCTGCGTGGGCTAGTACCTCTTGCCACGAGTTCCCAGAATCCTTTGCGGTTCTACCCGTGAATGACGTCACATTTTCAATCTCTATATAATATGCATGTTAAATTTTGTATTTGGGGTAAAATATCAAGTCTTTTCAAGTAAACCGGTTCAAGTCCAATTCAAGTCCCAAGTCATTGGTGTAAAAGTCCAAGTCAAGTCACAAGTCTTAGAACATTTTTTCAAGTCAAGTCTAAAGTCATAAAATTAATGACTCGAGTCTGACTCGAGTCCAAGTCATGTGACTCGAGTCCACACCTCTGATTTGTAGGGTTACTGAAGTTTGGGTAGCTGGCATATAAAAATGTTCTACGTGATCACTAGCGACTCAGCTATGGTTAGCATAATATAAACAGTGAAGCTGGAGGATGAACGCAAACTTTTTTGCACTCGATAAAAGTTCACGTGAGGGTTCCCGAAGGTCAGCGACAAATGCAATCGCATGGCAGGATGCTGTAAACGGACCAAACTACAGCCAGGAGAACAACTGAGATAATCCATCCACAATACGAGGTTAGTTATTAATATACTGCTGCATGGGCTGAGCTGTAGTTACATTGTAAGATTTTAAAAACTGAGCTTTAAAATGAATAGCGGTAATAAAACCTAAGAGAGGCTGACAGTGATCAATGACTGTTTATAGGGGCTTGTTGAGATTAAATAGAAACGGCTACAAAGCATTAAAACACAACATCCTTATTAAACACAGGGTAGTTTGGGCCCAGAAGCAGGATTCATCACATCATCACTTAAAGACTGGATTCAAAATTAACCAGATGACAATAACTTACCTTCCTAACTAAGATAAATGGGAGGAAACTAGGATCAAATAAAAAGCAGTCTACTCCTACAAACCCCTTGATGTAGCAACTACCATTAAAGGTATTTACAGAGGTGCTTCACAGGTAATGGAGTGGCTGGTTGGGATGAGCAGAGGTTGAAGTGCTGGCAGTCTGCGGCAGTGTCATCTTATATGTCATCTCCATTTGGGTAACCAATCCATATTTGTCCTTCCACACTTAGATTTAAAAACAGATTTTAAAAACAGCACCTTACAAAATTAAATGTAACAAAAGATACACGTTTTTATATTTTTGTCTTCTGTGTTAAGCACGTTAAGCTTACACCTAAGGAAATATAATATATGAATACAATTGCTATTGCTACGCAACCAATTGTCCTGAGATGATTTACGATGTTCTTTAAATTTAATAGAATTACAAATTTGTGAGACACAGTCTGGATTAACAGTAATGGAAAAGTCATGACCGTGATTGAAACCAGAACAAAAGTATTTTAGGAAACCAGTATCTCTAAAGATTTGAAGAGAAAAGGAAGTTAATGATATTCTGATCAGTGATTTATGTGCTTTTCATACTGACCACAGAGATGCAGGAATTCATTATAATTTTCAGTTCAGTTTTATTTATGTCACATCACTTCACAAGATGCTTGACGTGCATGAGACATACATATTTACTCTGTTCTGTAATATGAGAATGTTCTTCCAACTCCCATTAAAGAAACATGTTTTTGGCACCATCAGTCTCACATGATATTGAATAAGGATGTTTCTTAGAAAAGGGTTGGGTGCTCAGTCAACACACTGAATAAATACCAGAGAAATTAAAATGGTTTGAAGCTTGTTATTATAGTTATTCACTTCATCAGTATTTTCAAGTCATTCTTTGATAATGATGGATCTTTGATTGAGTAATATTATTGAACATGGAAACTGCAGCTACAGGTGAAATGATGTCTGACATTATTGTGCTGCAAGCTGTAAATTCTGTAACCTCAAAAAAGTGTTTCTGTTGTAAAGATCTTTGGGATGGCATGAGGCTGAGGGTGCAAGAGTACACTGTCAGGTTTCAAAGGTTGTTCACAGAGTAAACTGTGATGAATTTAAAAATCTACATCCTTCCTTCCCTTTAGACATTAAAACGATTGTGGGAGAATTGCAGTTAGTATATTTACTGTAATATGAGAATGTTTTCAGATCCACTGTATCAGCTAAAGTATCACATGTGCTACCAACTCTTGTTAAAGAAACAAACTGTGTTTGCATCATCAGCCACACATGAAACTGAATCAGGATGTTGCTCTAAGGTTATGTGCTCAACCAACAGTCTGAATAAATAAAACTAAAAACTGATATTAAAGAATAGTTTGAAGTGTTGTCTTCATCATTTATTTCATGTGACACTGATCTTTGTTTATGAAGACAAAGATCAGTTTTAATACTTCTTTTGTAATTGTCTGCAGTGTTAAATAATAATTATGATCCCATAAGCAACGGATACCATTAGTAGGTCACACTGAGTGTAGCTGACATCACTTTGTGATTTCTTTCCGTGTCTAAAATCAGGTCTAAACTTTCTGAAATGTTTGTTGTTCCCTATGGAAATATCTGTTTTTGGTATTATTGCTGTGACCAAAGAGCAGCTACATGTGAAACAGTGACAAACTGTGTACAGGAAGTTCTTTCTTATTTTGTGGGACTGATGGTTTTTTTTTTTTTTTTTTTGCTGGATTAAACATTTCAGAAGCGACTGCCAGATTGTTTATCCTGTGTAGGCTCTTTGGTCACATATTTCTCGAGGCAGAAGACTTGCTTGTACTTTAATAAACCGGTGGTATGACCTTGGTCATAATTTGCATTGTGGGAATATCATTTGTGTTCCTCCCTCCACGAGGACGGTGGTGTTAATGCTATCTTGTGTTTTCCTTCTTAAATTGGATAAAAACTGATTATGTCTCCACAGATTTAGGAGTCGACTCTGTGTTTTGGCTCCACCTTCTTTCCACCTGTGCGTACTGCCATGTTTTGATGCCCTGAAGAACTTAGTACATTTTGTAAATACCTTTACAATGCACGCCTGATAGCTTACAGGTGGGAGTCCTTTTTTCTCTTTATTTTAGTGAGGTTGGTGCCATCTGACCTCTGTATACATCACATCATTCTCCACTCTCTCATCAGACCACCTGGTGGAGTCCGTCGGGCTGCTGAAGGGACTCATTACTCTTTATGTAATTAATAATGTCTTTATCTGCTAGAAAGAATGTTAGTGAACCCAGAACCTCTCTTTCTTTGTCTTTGTCACAAACACACACACACACACACACACATATGTGCACAAACCGTTTGTGTGTGTGTGTGTGTGTGTGTGTGTGTGAGAGAGAGAGAGAGAGAGAGAGAGAGAGAATCAAGAGTAAAAAAAAAATCTTAAAACTACAAACACTGTGTCTTTTATGTATTTTTTTCCTGAAACAATGACTCCCATTTTTGAACACAACTCTTACTGTCCAATGTGATTTAATTGAATCAGTAACTATTTTGAGAAAACTTTAAACTTTTTAAATAGATTTTAATTTAAGGATCTGTCAATGGAAAATTGTATTTAGTAGTCAGTATAATCTTTTAGTGATATAAGTTTGCATATGGTAGAATGCTGGTGTCAAACTCTGGCCCGCGGGCCAAATTTGGCCCGCAGCGTAATTACATTTGGCCCGCGAAGTCATACCAAATTACTATCAGAGCTGGCCTACTGGTATTATACAGCTAATATATATTGTTTAGTATTAAGCTTTGCTTGTTCCATATTCAGTTTTCCAGCAAAACGTGTTTGAGTCCATAAGAAAAGATTCATTCTTATATCTGGAGGAAGATTTTTTTTTTCCCAATAAATATTAATGTTAGCCCGTGACTTTGTTCGAGTTTTGAATTTTGGCCCACTGTGTATTTGAGTTTGACACCCCTGCTCTAGGGTGTTCACCCCCAAATCCTAGGAGTATGGGAGAGTTCGTACTTTGTCTTATTGTTTTACGGTAGGATTAACGTAGCTATGTCTGTTTTAGTTTAAATGCTTCTTTACATATAGATGAACTGTTAGATTTTCCAGACCAGCAGGTTAAGGGAAGTTTATGGGGCCACACTCTGACCCCCCCCACACACACACAAATACACTCACTGAAGTATAAATAAAGAATGGGGCAGTTTCTTAGGGGAGTCTCTTAGTAGGGAGCTGCCCTTGCTAGCAAGAAGTTCTGTGTGTTTCTCTTCTCTGAGTCTTTACTGAAGAAGTGTTTTATAACATTTTCCCTAACAGGATCTTATTTAATTATTTTGCAAAGAAACTAAACACTAATTTATTTATGATACATAGTGGTAACCACAAGGAGGCAAGAGTTAGACACAATTACAGCACATACCTCCGTTGTTAAACACCACAACTCCAAAGTGCTCAGTCTTGTGGCTCATTACGTAATGTAACTGATATTTGCACAAGCCAGTGAGGCAGAGTTGAAAGGGAAGGTTTACAAGATGGTAGTGAGTCCTGCTGCGATGTATGGTTAGGATAGGGTGGCACTGGCAAAAAGACAGGAGACTGAGCAGGAAGTAGCAGAGTTAAAGATGCCAAGATATTCAATCAGAGTGACCAAAAGGCACAGGATTAGCAATGAGTATATTGGACACCTGTCTAGTAGTTTGGAGACACATGTATAATTCATACTAGGGTGAGAAATGCAGTCCATGGAAGAAATATGGACAACACTCCTTAGCAAGAAAGTCAGAATAATTTTTTTTTCTTGGGGCGAACGTGGCTCAAGAGTTGGGAGTTCACCTTGTAATCGGAAGGTTGCCGGTTCGAGCCCTGGCTTGGACAGTCTCGGTCGTTGTGTCCTTGGGCAAGACACTTCACCTACCGCCTACTGGTGATGGCCAGATCGGCCGATGGCGCTTAATGGCAGCCTCGCTTCTGTTAGTCTGCCCAAGGGCAGCTTGTAGTTTGCTTCCACTTGTGTGTGAATGTGAGAGTGAATGAATAGTGGACTTGTACAGCGCTTCTATGGCCCCGAAAAGCGCTGCATAAAATGCAATCCATTATTATTATTATTACCACATTATAAACACAACAGTTAAAAGTAACTTAACCATAAACAATAAAACAAGAACATTTAAACAGCAGCACATGTCCCAAGGCATGATGGGAGAGAACTAGCTGCTCCCCAATACACCACAACATTCATTAATGATCATCTCTCACTTCTAGTCTTCTCTGTCTTAATTTCAGGTTTCCACCATGTGTTGTAGATAGTTCAGGAGGTTAACTTGACCAAGCAGTCTTTTGTTTAGAATATCAGAATTGGGAGGAAGTTTATTAGACTGATACATATATACCAACAAGACAGTGTACATCACTGTGACAGCAGCGTTTGTTTTCATTCAAATGCTTTATGGCTTTTCCTTTAATACCTAATGGGTTAGGGTTAGGGGCCGATTTTTTTGCCCCAGTCCAGCCCTGACCTGAGGGACATATTTCAAGAATTAACATAATATGACAAAAACATAATATGACAAAAAAAACTGTAATACCAATATTATAGCATTTATACTACATAATCAGAATACTAGTTATTCCTTATTAATATCTGTTTTTTAATAGTATTTGTTACACTAAAAATACAACAGCAAATTCTACCATTTTAATTTTACATTGTTTTCTTTAAGAATACTAGCAACTAGTTATTTCTGAGGTATGTTTTTTATAAGTTTGTTATATGATGGGTCATAGACATTTCTTCTCTAAGTAATGGGATACACATTTCAATGATCTTCTCATGGCAAAGCCTGCCTAGTGGGTAGACAGAGGAAGCACCACTCGAGCGCACAACGCCAGGACTGCCATAATGAATTAATTAAATACACCATTAAATTATTAATTAAATGTGGCAATAATTAATTAAAATCGGAAATAATTAATTACATAAATATTTATGACATATTTAATTAATTAATGACACATTTAATTAATTATTGACACATTTAATTATCCATCCATCCATTCGCTTCCGCTTTCCTTTTCAGGGTTGCGGGGGGCGCTGGAGCCTATCCCAGCTGTCATAGGGCGAGAGGCAGGGTACACCCTGGACATGTCGCCAGTCTGTCGCAGGGCCAACACATAGGGACAGACAACCATTCGCACTCACATTCATACGTAGTGACAATTTGGATTATCCAATTAACCTATCCCCACAAGCTGCATGTCTTTAGACAGTGGGAGGAAACCAGAGTACCCGGAGGGAACCCACGCAAACACGGGGAGAACATGCAAACTCCACACAGAAAGACCCCGGCCTGATGTTGGAATTGAACTCAGGACCTTCTTGCTGTGCGGCAACAGTGCTTGCCAACGTGCTGCCACATTTAATTAATTATTTTTTATTTCACATTTTAATTAATTATTGCACAGTTGACTCCTTCAGGTCTCACCATGAAATAATTTTATCTGTCAACCCATCAAACTCAGGGGGCCGGGTCAACGCTGATCGAGTCAAAACCATTGCTTTGGCCTGGTGGCCATTGTTTCTAGCACACCAACAACTGCCATGTGGAAACTAACAGAACTGAACTTTGAAAAACCCTGTTTGTGTGTCACCAAATACTGTTTAAATATTTTTTTAGCCGAGAATGTAGTGGTTTAATCTTCATGTGTCTGGTCGGTTTGTCAAGATACAGCCTCTTTGCAAAAGTGCTTCGATGATTTTGGAGATGTCTGCCCAGTCTCACGGCAAAGCGTGGGATAGACCCGCTCGCCTCGCAAGCAATCGAGCTGTTATTACCACCGACAAAGCGCAGGCCCCGGTGCACAGCTGTAGTAACCCCCGCTGACTTCTTTTACTGATGTTATATTTATCGGTGTTTTATTTCCTGATGTTCTTGTGTGTCCTACGTGTTTCAGTCGCCAATTCTGAATTATAACTAACATTAAAAACATGTTTAAGGAGGAGAGAAAGCAAATAAATTCGATTAACAGCTGATCTTTGGGTTTTTGTTCAGTAATCAGCGTGACCTGCGTATAAACGCATAAGAGATAACGTTGGTGTTTCCGTCATGTAGTAACTGCTGGCTTTAACTGTACAAAGGTTATTCAACACTATGAAACACATACAGACTTCATGATGTTCAGCTAATATTTTTATTGTGAATATTAATCATGAGGGTAAACGGACCTGTACACCACGGAGCGAGGTCAGCATATCCACGATATCTTCATCTCTATGAGTTAACACAGAGTTTCCCAGCTGACTAATCTAACGGTCATCTAAGAATATGTCACGGGTCATATCAATATGATTTTACAGAAAATCATCCTTATTACTGCCAACTATTCCAGAGACGTGAAAATCTACAGCATAAAGAACAAAACATCCAGAAGTCTGCACGATGTGTTTCATAGTTTGTAACAAGGCTTTGACAATTAAACATAACATGACCGAAAAAGAAAAAAAAGAGAAAAAAATAAATCACAAATTATATGTTAACTTCATTTATTTTTATTTAAGTAAACTCTAAATATTCTAACAGACAACTGGTGCTTAGAATACAGTTGAATAACTATTAAAAAAGAGGTGATATAATATTTCTGTTCTTTCATGATGAACACGCTGTTGCAAACTCCTCTCTGTGGAAATGCACCTTCTCTTCTCTTTCTTTAAAACATTTTAAAAGTCAGTTTACTCTCAAGATTCACTGTTAAATCCAAAACACACCAGATAAAGAAAAGTGAATAGTTCAGTCTAACACATGTGCCAGTGAACCGTTAAACGTCTGTGAAACTATGCAGTTATGAAACGTAACTTTAACCTCAGCCAAACCGATTCGCTCAGTTGTAAATAAAACAGCGAAGTAAACGTGACCCGACAGACAGAACCTGAGTGAATGAAGTCCAGCGTTTAACCACTGAGAGCTAAAACTCAGTTGAGGTTTCAAAGCTGTGTGCCGGTGATTGGACATAAGCCGCTGATGAAGCTGAAATACATAAATAATTAATGAAATGTGTCAATAATTAATTAATTACATGTGTCATAACTATTTATTTAATTAATTAATTCCAATTTTAATTAATTATTGCCACATTTAATTAATAATGTAATGGTGTATTTAATTAATTCATTATGGCAGTCCTGGCGTTCCATATTCTCCCAGCGCTCGACAGGGAAGGTTTTTTTCTCCGTCTCTCTGACAATTCCTGCATCTGTTGCACTTGAAAAGACATAATCTGTAAGTGTGGCGAAATGATTGATTGATCTCACTTATTAGTTCATTGAGATGTTGAGATCTTGTACTGGTTGTTTACACATGGAAAAATATTGAATATAACATTTGTGTATTTGCATGGAGACTAAACACACCTTACTCTGTTTCTGTAATTACAGTTTTACTAAAGAATGAAAGTATTTACAAATGCCAATCAGTAAGGCTCTGAAGAATACGACACAGTCTCCTGAGTGTTTACTCAAGTCATTTAATATTTAGCTCCCTGCATAAGCGGGATAGAGACATTCAGCTGAGGGCAGAAGAATTTATTAGAAAATACCTGAAAACTTCATCCCCATGCATTGCTCATTGTCCCTGTAGTTGTTAGGCTCCTTCTGATACCAGCTCGATCCAAAACCAGTAACCAGTCAGCAGCTTCATGATGATATTTAGTATCTCTGTAAGAAACAGATGAAATAGGTAACTGGCAGTTACTGGCTGAAAGAATAGAAGATCTTCAGCATACAGGGAGTGCAGAATTATTAGGCAAGTTGTATTTTTGAGGAATAATTTTATTATTGAACAACAACCATGTTCTCAATGAACCCAAAAAACTCATTAATATCAAAGCTGAATGTTTTTGGAAGTAGTTTGTAGTTTGTTTTTAGCTTTAGCTATTTTAGGGGGATATCTGTGTGCAGGTGACTATTACTGTGCATAATTATTAGGCAACTTAACAAAAAATAAATATATACCCATATCAATTATTTATTTCTACCAGTGACACCAATATAACATCTCCACATTCACAAATATACATTTCTGACATTCAAAAACAAAACAAAAAACAAATCAGCGACCAATATAGCCACCTTTCTTTGCAAGGACACTCAAAAGCCTGCCATCCATGGATTCTGTCAGTGTTTTGATCTGTTCACCATCAACATTGCGTGCAGCAGCAACCACAGCCTCCCCGACACTGTTCAGAGAGGTGTACTGTTTTCCCTCCTTGTAAATCTCACATTTGATGATGGACCACAGGTTCTCAATGGGGTTCAGATCAGGTGAACAAGGTAGCCATGTCATTAGTTTTTCTTCTTTTATACCCTTTCTTGCCAGCCACGCTGTGGAGTACTTGGACGCGTGTGATGGAGCATTGTCCTGCATGAAAATCATGTTTTTCTTGAAGGATGCAGACTTCTTCCTGTACCACTGCTTGAAGAAGGTGTCTTCCAGAAACTGACAGTAGGACTGGGAGTTGAGCTTTACTCCATCCTCAACCCGAAAAGGCCCCACAAGCTCATCTTTGATGATACCAGCCCAAACCAGTACTCCACCTCCACCTTGCTGGCGTCTGAGTCGGACTGGAGCTCTCTGCCCTTTACCAATCCAGCCACGGGTCCATCCATCTGGCCCATCAAGACTCACTCTCATTTCATCAGTCCATAAAACCTTAGAAAAATCAGTCTTGAGATATTTCTTGGCCCAGTCTTGACGTTTCAGCTTGTGTGTCTTGTTCAGTGGTGGTCGTCTTTCAGCCTTTCTTACCTTGGCCATGTCTCTGAGTATTGCACACCTTGTGCTTTTGGGCACTCCAGTGATGTTGCAGCTCTGAAATATGGCCAAACTGGTGGCAAGTGGCATCTTGGCAGCTGCACGCTTGACTTTTCTCAGTTCATGGGCAGTTATTTTGCGCCTTGGTTTTTCCACACGCTTCTTGCGACCCTGTTGACTATTTTGAATGAAACGCTTGATTGTTCGATGATCACGCCTCAGAAGCTTTGCAATTTTGAGACTGCTGCATCCCTCTGCAAGATATCTCACTATTTTTGACTTTTCTGAGCCTATCAAGTCCTTCTTTTGACCCATTTTGCCAAAGGAAAGGAAGTTGCCTAATAATAATGCACACCTGATATAGGGTGTTGATATCATTAGACCACACCTCTTCTCATTACAGAGAAGCACATCACCAAATATGCTTCATTGGTAGTAGGCTTTCGAGCCTATACAGTTTGGAGTAAGACAACATGCATGAAGAGGATGATGTGGACAAAATACTCATTTGCCTAATAATTCTGCACTCCCTGTATGTGTAACACACCTGTCGTAGAATATTGTCTCCTCTTTTAAGCATCAACTTGTAGCTTCTGACTTCCAGAGTGGAGACCAATGATTATATACACTTTCCTGTATTTACATCTTATTACAGACACACTGAAAATACACTGAAGCATGTTTTGATTCCATGCTCCACTGCCCCAGTGTTTACCAGCCTTGCATAATTTTCTCCACCCAGCTTGAATTTCATGGCTATTTAAATTTAAAAAAAAACATTTGTGCTCTGGGGAAAAATTTTCTTGTGCCATTAAATACAATTCATCACAATTAATAAATTACAAAGCCTCCAATTAATAAGATTGTTTTTTTTAATCGAGCCCCACCCCTAACTTATATATTTGTGTTCTCTTTCTGGAATGCTCCTTGAGGAAAGAAGCAGCATGTGCAGCAGTTAATGTTATTAGAAATTGAAATAAAGTAGAAAAACTTACTTTTGGCATACAAATTACTTTTTTTCGTGTTAAATTGTGTTTGACAAAATGTGCTGATTTTTCACAAGTTATAGCAGAACTGAATTGGGCATGCACAGGATGAGTTACATCATTTGAAACTTAGCCCTGATTGGAGAAATTGGAAGTGTTACAACTGACCCATGTTACAACTATCCAAGGTCTCCCCTACAAAGTATGACGTAGTAACAGAAAAAAAAAATCTGATATTTCAATAAGGAACAATCAGCATTTCACAAACATTACACTTGTTTTGAGAGAGTGAAAGCTAAAAGGACAGAAGCTGTAGCTGCCTAGTGAAACTTTTTTCTGCTCTCCATTATTTATGGAAGCATCACTTTATTCATTATTGCAGACAAAACAAAAAAGAGACAAATCAAATAAAAACTCGTTTCGAGGCTTCTTGGTTCACCAATCAGCCAGTTAGACCACTTAACAATTTGACTAAACCTCTGTTCTTTACAGATATCCAAACCATAATGATAAAGAAAAACATGAAACAGATTCATTAAAATGCAATAAAAGAGAATCATCATGGTTTAATCACTGTGGAAACAAACATGGGAATCACCGGTGGCCCTTTTTGCACACAGCCTAAAATTTAATTAAAGTGAAATTAAACTTTGTATCAACAACTGTTCCCAGATATTTACTGAATAGATTCCACAATCTGACCTTTAATAGAAGTTTGACTCAAAAATGAGTCAACACCTATTGTACAAAAAGGTACATGCACAAAATCTGCCATAAAACCCTGACATAGCATTTAACCCTTTAAATGGGGATGGGACATTTGTGGTGATGTGTAAAATTATCAGAGGACCTTTTTAACTTTCAAAAACACCTCAAATGTTTTAACATAAAGAGCAAACCAGTGACAGACTCCAGGGGAACAACAGACTCTAGACTGAAGGTGGACTGAAGTATGAGGTAGCTGAACTGAAGAGGATAAACATAAGAGAAGCCTTTCTGAGAGAGAAGTCACTGAAAAAATAGTCCCTCTGTTTAACACATTCATCATTCTTCAGTTACTGTGAGATAAGATCACAGCATGCTTGGTGAGAAAAATGCAGAGAAATGCAGAACTGACATGTGAAACACTGAACTGTGATGAAGGTATTTTGATAACAGAACGTTGCTGTAATCATGTTTTTTCAACTTGTTAAATGTCTGTATTCGACATTACATTTTTACCTGGACCATTAACACATAAGTCATACATAACACGAAGCAGAACCAAAGTTATACTAGAAAAATTTGCATTTCCTGCGAAAATGCAGTGTGGATGCTTAAAGCTGAAGCTGTATGCAAAAACTAGCTGAAAAAGCTGAAAAGTTGCAGAAATTGTAAAAACTTTGCAGAAGCAAAATAAGTTTGCTAAAATGGAATAACTTAGTAGAACTGCAATATCTTAGAGGAAACATAATACTTGGCAGAAATACAATAGCATAGCAGAATTTAGCAGAAAATATTGTAACTTACCAGAAACATGATAACTTCTCAAAAATACAAGAATTTAGGAGAAATAGTATAAGATAACAGAAAGAATATATTTAGCCAAAAATACTTAAACATTACAGAAACACTATGATTTAGAAAAATAGTACAACAGAGCAGAAATATTGTGATTTACCAGAGACACTGTGATGAACTATGAATATTGTCATTTTAAATTAAGACTATGTTTTAGCACAAATATTATAATTTGGCAGAAATACTATAATTTAGCACAAATACTATAAAAAGCAGAAATACTATAATTTAGCAGAAATACTTTATTAAGCACAAACCCTATAAAAAGCAGAAATACTGTACTATGATTTGGTAGAAAAAACTATAATTAATCAGAAATACTATATTTGGCAGAAATACTATATTAGGCACAAATCTTATAAAATAGCAGAAATAGTATGATTTAGCACAATAGTAATAACTTAAACAGAAAAATTGGAAAAGCAAAAATGGACAGCTGAAAAAATGATGAACATGCTGAAGGTCCCTCAACTATACTTGTTAAATGAAAAAAATCAGCAAAAAAATCTATAACAGCCACACAATCACAAATATGTACACATAAGAAAACACACATGCACAGAGAGACACACACACAAGATCCAATTCAGTCAACCAGTCTAAATATATTGAATTTGAATCTTAGAATGAGATCATCCCATTAAAAGCCTTTCTCTCTCTCTCTCTCTCTCTCTGTCACACACACACACACACACACACACACACACACACACACACACACACACACACACACACACAGGGAGAGAAAAGTGAGTTTCTAGGTCAGCCTGGGAGCTGCTGAATTTGAATCCACCAATCAGAGAGCCTGTGCACTCTTTCCCTCCAAAACAGGTGCATCCTTTTTACACACGCAGCACAGAGAGACACAGGATCATTGCAGTCTATTTCTCATAATGACGACTCCCCTCAAACAAATGACCATAATTTCCTAACCGTAGGAGCTAGAACGGTCATTCTTACACCGTTTTGTTCAGAAGAGATGGGGGAATCTTCAAGTGTTGACAATTTATCATTAAAATATGAATTTTTAGAGATATATGACACGGATGACTTGTTGACTTAGAAGCCACGAATTCCCCAATATGCAAATTTGAATACCTGGAGCCCACATACATGATTGGCTGGCTGGGAAGCTGTGCAGGCCCTGATTTGTGGATTTGAATTCCTCAGCCCTCAGATATGATTGGCTGGCTTAGAAGCCATGAAGTCCCCAATATGCAAATTTGAATGCCTCAGGACACATATATGATTGGCTGGGAAACCGTGCAGGACCTGATTTGAAAATTTGAATGTCTAAGTCCTCACAGAGGATTGGCTGCCTGGAGACCTGGCAGAAATATATAGAAATACTATGATTAAGCATAAATACTACATTTAGTAGAAATACTATGTTTTAGCACAAATACTATAAAAAGCAGAAATACTATAATTTAGCAGAAATACTATATTAAGCACAAATCCTATAAAAAGCAGAAATACTATATTAAGCACAAATTCTATAAAAAGCAGAAATACTATATTAAGCACAAATTCTATAAAAAGCAGAAATACTATATTAAGCACAAATCCTATTAAAAGCAGAAATACTATATTAAGCACAATATCTTATGAAATAGCAGAAACAGTATGATTTAGCACAATAGTAATAAGTTAAACAGAAAAATTGGAAAAGCAAAATGGACAGCTGAAAAAATGCTGAACATGCTGAGGGTCCCTCAAATATACTTGTTAAATGAAAAAATCAGCAAAAAAATGCACAGGGAGAGAGAAGTAAGTTTCTAGGTCAGCCTGGGAGCTGCTGAATTTGAATCCACCAATCAGAGAGCCTGTGTACTTTTTCCCGCCAAAACAGGTGCATCTTTTTACACACGCAGCAGAGAGAGGCACAGGATTATTGCAGCCTATTTCTCATAGTGAGGACTCCCCTCAAACAAATGACCATAATTTCCAAACCATAGGGGCTAGAGCGGTCATTCTTACACCGTTTTGTTCAGAAGAGATGGGGGAATCTTCCAGTGTTAACAATTTATCATTAAAATGTGAATTTTTAGAGATATACGACATGGATGACTTGTTGACTTAGAAGCCACGAATTCCCCCAATATGCAAATTTGAATGCCTGAGGCCACATATATGATTGGCTGCCTGGGAAGCCGTGCAGGCCCTGATTTGTGGATTTGAATTCCTCAGCCCTCAGATATGATTGGCTGGCTTAGAAGCCACGAAGGCCCCAATATGCAAATTTGAATGCCTCAGGACACTTATTTGATTGGCTGGGAAACTGTGCAGGCCCTGATTTGAAAATTTGAATGTCTCAGTCCCTCACAGAGGATTGGCTGCCTGGGGACCTGGCAGAAGTATATAGAAATACTATTATTAAGCATAAATACTACATTTAGTAGAAATACTATGTTTTAGCACAAATACTATAAAAAGCAGAAATATTATAATTTAGCACAAATAGTATAAAAAGCAGAAATATTATAATTTAGCACAAATAGTATAAAAAGCAGAAATATTATAATTTAGCACAAATAGTATAAAAAGCAGAAATACTACATTTAGTAGAAATACTATGTTTTAGCACAAATAGTATAAAAAGCAGAAATATTATAATTTAGCACAAATAGTATAAAAAGCAGAAATATTATAATTTAGCACAAATAGTATAAAAAGCAGAAATATTATAATTTAGCACAAATAGTATAAAAAGCAGAAATACTACATTTAGTAGAAATACTATGTTTTAGCACAAATAGTATAAAAAGCAGAAATATTATAATTTAGCACAAATAGTATAAAAAGCAGAAATATTATAATTTAGCACAAATAGTATAAAAAGCAGAAATATTATAATTTAGCACAAATAGTATAAAAAGCAGAAATACTACATTTAGTAGAAATACTATGTTTTAGCACAAATAGTATAAAAAGCAGAAATATTATAATTTAGCACAAATAGTATAAAAACCAGAAATATTATAATTTAGCACAAATAGTATAAAAACCAGAAATATTATAATTTAGCACAAATAGTATAAAAAGCAGAAATACTACATTTAGTAGAAATACTATGTTTTAGCACAAATAGTATAAAAAGCAGAAATATTATAATTTAGCACAAATAGTATAAAAAGCAGAAATATTATAATTTAGCACAAATAGTATAAAAAGCAGAAATATTATAATTTAGCACAAATAGTATAAAAAGCAGAAATACTACATTTAGTAGAAATACTATGTTTTAGCACAAATAGTATAATAAAGCAGAAATACTATAATTTAGCAGAAATACTGTATTTAGCACAAGTACCAAAAAGTACCAGAAATACTATGATTTAGCAGAATAGCAATAACTTACAAAATTACAAATATGGAGGCATATTGAAACAGAAATGCAGAGAGGGACACACAAACACAGGCTCTAATCCAGTCAATCAGTCTAACTATATTCAATTTAAATCCTACAATGACATGCTGCCAAATAAGGGCAGGGTCCTCTCTCTCCCACTAAACACACACACACACACACACACACACACACACACACACACACACACACACACACACACACACACAGAGGGAGAGAGCTGCCGAATTTAAATCCACCAATCAGAGTGGCTGTTTACGTTTTCCCGCCAAAAAAGGTGCATCTTTTTACACACGCAGCAGAGAGAGGCACAGGATTATTGCAGTCTATTTCTCATAGTGACGACTCCCCTCAAACAAATGACCATAATTTCCTAACCGTAGGGGCTAGAACGGTCATTCTTACACCGTTTTGTTCAGAAGACATGGGGGAATCTTCCAGTGTTTACAATTTATCATTAAAATATGAATTATTAAAGATATTTGACTTCTAATGCACCATAACTGAGTAGAGCGAAGCAAAAACTGCCTTGACTTGCCCTCAAACAACGCTTTGTAACTTGAAATCTATTTGGAGTATCGATATCATTCTTTCACCGTAAGAGACAGCAGGCTTTGGTGAACAATCATGGAAACTTTCAGGTCTCTGTGGAAATCCAACAAAAAGTTATGACGAGAGAAAAAAGTGGTTCATTTCCAGACTTTGAAATCTGAAGAAATCTGAGCGAAGGACGAATTTCCTACCCTCAAACAAGTCCAACTCATTTCAGAACGGTAATAGTTGAGAAAGAAATTCTTGAATTGTGAGCGTCAGGAGTGTCTGAAGATATGCCGGGACAAGCCTCATGTCTTAACTTTGCTTCGTTAAGGAGATATGACGATTCGAATATGCCTCTCATTACAGAAATGGAGCGGTGATTTTGAACAAACTCTCCATTGACTTTATATGGAGAGTTTTCTGACCTTGTGTTAGTCTGAGGAGATTTGCGAAAGTTCTATGAATACCACAACAATGATAGTGACATTTTCTGAAAGCCAGAAAAAATACCTACGTTTTGATGTATAATTTGTGGAAGTTGAGTGAATATTGAGCAAGTAGCAAACAGTTGTTCGGACATGAAGAGAAGACTGCAAAAGCTTCAGTGGCACACTGGAAGCCAAGAGCATAGCAACCATAACAACGCATGTATTTTGTGAAAAATCACAATTTTGCAACTCAAAACTTTAAGAGGCATAAAAGTAAAACAGTAAAAGATTTGAAAAAGCTGAATCATACCTGAATAGCCCAATAATTTGTGAACATTTTAAAATTTGAATGGTTGTTCTAGGTGAAAGTATGAGGAAGTAGTTAAGTTTCAAAAACAAGCAAATTTTAGCAGAATTGCTGAAGTTTCCCATTCATTTCAATGGGACAAATTAAAGGAAAAAAGTGGAATATTTTAAAAAGTATAATAGTTAAAAATAGCAAAAGTCATAGCCGGAAAGAGCAAAAATAGCTGAATAGTTTAAAATTTGAACGGTGAAAATCGGCTGAAAATTGTGGAAGTAGTTTAACGGCGAAAAGTGTACGGAAGTCCTAAGAATAATAATAATAATAATAATAATAAAGAATAAAGAGAAACAGGAACTCAATAGTGTGGATGCTTAAAGCATCCACACAATAAATGGCACTCTTATATTGGCTTGAAGGGATATAGAATAAAACACGAGTGTTTAAAGCCATTACATGTAAAGGTTTGATTAACTTTATTGTTTCCTGTAGAATTAAGCTGATAAATGATTTCATGTTTCATGGTTGGTGTCCTCCTGTCTTTGCTGTGGCTGCAGACAAGTTCAACCACAATAGCAGGCAAATAAAATACAAGAAATAATGTCCATCACATCAATAAATGCACGGATCTCACCTCAAATGTAGCTCGTGGTACTGTATACTCCACTGTACTTGTTTTATGATTAAAAATCTGGTAAAATTAGTAAAATTGTAGAAAAAACATCTTTAATTCAGATCATTACTGAAAATTAAATGTGAGAAAAATATGATTAGAAATTCCCTCATTTTACTTTTAAGGTAAAGGGTCTTTACCTTACAATATAAAGCCCATTAAGGTAACTGTTTTTATGACTTAACAGGCCCTAGCAGGGCCTCCTGAAACTGCCCTTGTACCACCTCCTCCTCTCTTGCTCCACCCCTCTGTCTCTCTCTCAGTCTTCCCTCTCCCCAGGACACAGCTGCTGTTCACTGGCCTCGTTTACCTCCTGGGCCCAGTCAGCAATCACCTCCGTGAGGTCATATAAGCTGGGGATGAACTGGATGTGTGAGGGTGGTTTTCTCTGGTGTCCCCAAGTTGTGTGTGAAGGTGGCGAAAGAGGTCCTATTATGTGATTGTCCTGTCTGTGGTGTGGAGTTGTAGGATCAGTAGGAAGAGTAGCATGTGAGTGGTGTGGGCTTGTGGGCCTCAACAGCAGCAGCAGTGAAGCTTGCTGCTGCTAGTGACAGAGCGGACTTGTGGGTCCCCAGAAGTGCCTCTTTGTAGTGTGGAGTTTGTTGTTTGGTTGTTGCGACATTTTTCTTCTTCTAGTGTTATTGGAAAAATGTTGGTGGTGTTGCCGGCTCTTTCAGTAAAGATTATTTGTAATGAAGCTGTAATATATTGTGTATTGTGTATTTTGTTGTACAGTTATTTTATTTCAACTTTAATTTATATATTTTATCTTATTCTTCCCAGTTAAATTTACCCTTCATTCTAATTTGTGTTGTACAGTTATTTCATTTTTAACCTTAATTTATATTTTATTCCTTCCTAGTTAAATTTACCCTTTTTAATTTTTCATATTTATTTCCTATCTTATTCATAGCCTTTCCTTTTTTGTTTTCTTTAGGTCACGAGCAGTTGTCCAAGCATTTCACTACATATCGTACTGTGTATGACTGTGTACGTGACAAATAAAATTTGAATTTGAATTTGAATTTTGAATTTGATATACTGAACAGTCTGTATGGTTTCCTTTCATTCAGTTCCTGACCCATTTGTTACCAGTCCCCACACACCCACCTAGACCTCTATGTGGGGTCGTAACAATACAAAGAAACAAACTCAGTCAAACAATAAAGCTACACTAAAATCACAGAGAGTTGAGGCGGAGGAAAGTTTACGTGGAGTGACACAACCCTAGTAAAGTGCACATACACCTCATTACCCAAGCCACTCCACAAGGAGCTAAAGAAGTATTTGGAGGACCTGCTGAAGAAGAGGATGAATTCAGAAATCATGGTCCCCATACTCATCAACCACAGTCTGTGTGCGACTGCAGTGCACTGCTTCTCAGTGTTGGACGTATCATTATGGTTTTCTGGAGGAGAGTAGCAGATCACTAACATCCTTTATTACACCTTTGACTCCAGCAGAGTTCCAGTGCAGTATGGAGGAGTGCCGATGAAATATCTCAGCCATATGTGGATGTCCACAGCAAATAATTTGAGTACCATCTGTGTGATATTATGTATAACTATCAAGCACGTGGTGTGGAGCTTACTCCAAACACGTGCGAGGTGTTTAAAGAAGTTCTGGACATTTAATTAACAAAGCCTGCAGAGATACAATGAGGAGTAGCTAACATATTTTAATAAAAACCAAGCTTGAGTGAAAGAGAGGCCATCACTGCACTGACAGCAGTCTCTCTCTGTCCTTCCCTGCACAGCCCTGAGTTTAAATACAGTCAAGAGAACAGAAGGTATTACACAGCTATTGTTTACACCTATGATTTCCTCCACGGAAAGAGTTTACCCTAATCACCTCTTTACAGGGTCAACCCAGCTCTTTGCCACTCTGCCACTTCCCCCATTCTCAAAGACATGGTGAACAAAAGACTTCACTACCTGTGGAATCCTGCCCCACTCTGGGGTCAGCCTGCCTGCAATAAAGTTAAAGCTCAATATTCCTCCACTTCCCAAGACACAATCACCAGGCCCCACCATCTAACTATGTCCAATAAAGTGTGAAACATACATATTAAAACCAAGTGACCAATACATCAGTAAAAGAAATTCAAAGACAATTCAAAGACAAAGACAAGGTGACATTTCTGGGAAGAATTGTGTCTAAAGGCTACTGCATGGATCACACTGAGTTAGCACCCGTTTAGGCACTGAAAACCTGCAAGTCTGAGACGGTGGGAGATTTGAGAAAAATGCTGGTTTTCCTTGTTCTACTACCGTCCATATATACCAAACTTCTCACCCACTCCCAGGCCACTTTACAGTCTGTTGTCTGCCCAAAAGACAAAGACAAAGGATCGAATGGAAGCATGCACAAGAAGAGACAGAAGAAATCAGACCAAATTCCCTCAAGCCAGCCAATCACATTGACAGACCAACATCAGGCAGTGCTCTACCATCTTATTAAGTCCACCACTCTTGGGCTATCCTGATTTTGAAAAACCATTAGTTTTGCATTGTGATGCCTCCCAAAAAGAACTGAAGCGGTACTGAACCAGAGACAACAGGGTAAACTGGTTGTCATTTGTTATGGTTCGAGAACACCCAGCTGCTCTTGAAACTAACAACCACATTGATTCACATTCACATTATTAGTATAATAGTTTATGTTAGTCAAACAGTGAGTACTAGAACCTAGACCATTTACACAGAAAGAGACACTGGGATGTATGTGAGGCATACAGTAGTAGATGTGTGTATGTGTAATAGGTTACAGGGTAGCAAAACAGATCAAAACCTTCAGTCTGACACAGAACATGCACAAACAGTGAACTGACTTTACAGACATTACCTGGCACATGACATAAAGTGGGAGATGTATGTCCTGTCAAAGACTGTTGCTGTGAAGAGTATCTTGAGTGACTGACTCCCAGAGAAGCTCCTACTTCAACCCTCTGTTGAAGATATTTATGTCCTGGGAAATTGTCTTAAAGTATAAAGTATTTGTTTATTTGTTTAAAAACATTTCATTTAAATTCACATCTGCATACCAACGAAACTTTATGTACCTGCACAGGTTAAAGAATATGGTGCTGCTGACTGTCCTTACTATGTGATTTGCTAATGTGTCATCCACAGCATCAGTAACACACTACGCCAGTGGTCCCCAACCCCCCCGGCCACGGACCGGTACCGGTAACCAAAGTTACATCATGTTGCTTACATGTCAGAAAGTTTTGTTCTCTCTTCCAGTTCAGTGTTACAGCAAATTTTTAATGTAAAATGCTAATGGATAGACAAGGAACAATACAAACATTTAATAATCAGTGGTCATAATGACATATAAACTCATAAAATGGAAAGTTTCTTCAAATTATTTAGTAGGCACACAGGATTCACTTTGTCACTTTAGAGGAAGCGGTTCTGACATAAACGGTAGTAACCAGACCATTTTTCCTAAAATGTCATACACTTCGGATTCTAGCCAATCATTTTACCTTTGCAAGCGTAGTAGGCGGGTCCAGGTACGTACGTTCTTTTAGAGCAAAGCTACAGATTAAAAATGCCCAAGGCGAAGCGGTCAAAAGTCTAGCTGTACTTCACAGCAAAATATGCAAACTCAGCAGCCTGCAACAAATGCTTTAAGGTGATACTGTGATACTGTGCAAAGGAGGTAACACCTCAAATCTGATGAAACACCTGGCGACGTATAGCATTTTGTTAAAAGCCGAGAAATTTGCCGTATTTGATAGCTTGCTGCGAGACCTCACACCGTGCACATCTACTACGGGTGTGGTGCCTGTTATCGGACCCGGAGTTAGCAACATCCCCCAAAAACCCGAAGAGGAGAGTCCTGGCCCCTAGCCCTGCTAGTGTAGCAGAAATGATCACAGATGATGATGGCAGCAGCAGCCGTTCTTCTCTGCGTGAGTAGCTTAATGTTGTCCGTGTGTAATTTACGTTGAGTAGGCTAACCACGTTATTACATTAATGCATGTAAGGTGAACTAGCAAACATCATCATAGCTACATGCGGCTGTCTTCTTGTTTGATGGCAGATACTCCCTTCACCCTGGCCAAAAAGGCTAAAATGACCAAAGAAAAAGTGGAAAAATGCTAAACATGAGAGGTTTTAGGACAGAGTTTGTGTTTTTTTCCATTGTTTAAGCACTGCTTCCAGCCAAGAGTGATACCATATATGCCCCATAGCTGCAGAAAAGGTTGACATTGTTATCTTTTTACAAAAAAACAGCTGAACATGAGAGGTTTTTGCACCACTTTTGTGTTCTCCATTCTTTAAGCACCGGTTCGAGCACCGTTTAAGCACCGGCACCATTTCAAAAGTACCGGTTTGGTACTGGTATCGGATAAAACCTAAACGATACCCATCCCTACTCATGACCTAAAAACAATCCAAAATTTCCATCAAGGGGCTTTTATAATATGTATATTAAATATATTTCTGCAATTTATCTTAACAGTGGTATATGTGGCAGATACATTCACCATATTGGGCTGATTTTGTTTTTTGAAAGTAAACAATGATGTCATGATCCTGGGTCGTTGAGCCAGCAACCATGTGAACTGTTGTGCTATCAGTCCCCGAGCCGGCCCCCTGAACTATGTTTTGGACTCTGCTCCTGTGAGTGTATTATGGACGCTTTGTTTGGACTCCTGGGGGCTCTTGTTTTGTTCTGTTCCTGGCCCTCCGTCCTGAATCACCTGGATCTGGTGGTGTATTTTGAGGCTGTCGGGAGCCAGCCGGCGGGTGGTGGTGGTGGTACTGTCATGATCCTGGGTCGTTTACCCAGTGTTTTGTGTTTCATTTTGGATTCATCTTATGTTTTGTGGTAATTTTTATTTTGTATTAGTGCTTAGGGTTTGGTTCTTCTGTGTAGCGCTTTAGTGTTCTCCCTCCTTTGCTCTGTTTGTGTCCCTGAGTTTGTCTTTGTGAATTTCCTGTTTTACTTTGAAGTTCTGTGTCTGTTATCACTGTGTCAGCTTGTGTCTTTCTGTCATCTTGTGAATTAGGATCAGCTGTGCTCCTCTCCTGTGTGCCATTACCTGATTACCTTGTGTGTGTATATATAGTGGGTGTCAGTCAGTGTTCCTTGTCGGTTTGTCTGTGTCACTCTGTGTTATTTTGGTGTTTCTCTGCCCCTCGCCTCGTGTCCTCCCTTTGTGTTATGATTTCAGGTTTGGTTTTTAGTTTTCCCAGTTTAGGTTTTGCTTAGCTTGTTACTCATTTCCTGTTTGTCACTTTGCAACACTGTAAATAAAACCTCACTCGCATCTCCATCGCTGTCTGCAACTTGGGTCCTCATTCACTCCATCACACGACTGGTGCCCCAGCCGTGACAAATAAAGTTGGAATTATTTTCTTAAAAATAAAACATATAATTATTGCTTTGTTGTTTTTAAAAATTTTTTTTTTTAAATTACACACCATCACAAATTCTCCTGTGTGAAGAGCTTGTTACCTCAAAGCTCCCCTGGGTTTACTGAAGTACACAACACTCTCGTCCTGAAAACGCCGGACTTGACCGTAGCTCATGTTTAAATAGATGGAATCTTCTTGGAATGTAACGATTTAGACAGACAAGCATTCTAATGTTTAGTTTCCCCAAACCAGTCCACCAGAAATACACACCCAGCAGGCTAAAATCTGATCTTTGAGCAACTTCAACCTTATCAGATTGGAAGTTTCCAACAGGAATGGTAAAATATCTTCTTGTAAGACAACAGAAGATCAGAGAATTGTGCCCCAAGGCCTGAACAGTATTCAAGGTTATTAGGAAGCTGAAAAACAGAAGAAACAACTATAGGAAAATAACACATAAGACCAAACAATTTAATGGAACTTGGAGCCTAATTCAATAAACACTGCTTTGTTTCACTGAAATCTGACACAGCCCAAAATATCTAAACATACAAAGATATGTTTCTCAGACGTGTGTGGTCTAAAAAGTGAACTCAACCCGTTAGAAATGTTGCTAAAGTCATGAAAGTTCCTTCTCTCTTTTTCTTTTCCAAGATTGCTTGATAAATTTTCTATAGGCTCCTCTTGTTCAGGTTTTTCTTTTATCTGTTTATTTCTTCATTTCCATTCGTGTTCTTTTTGTGCTACTACATTATTTGTGGTATACAGTTTGACATGTCTGAGGCAGGACAGGCAGAAAAAAGAGAGGGGTGTAGGGGTATGTAATAAAAAGATACAACATAAATAGAAATGCACAATGTGTGTGTGTGTGTGTGTGTGTGTGTGTGTGTGTGTGTGTGTGTGTGTGTGTGTGTGTGTGTGTGTGTGTGTGTGTGTGAAAGAGAGAGAGAGAGGGCCAAGTGTGAGTTTGTATGTGTCTTTCCTAGGGTAGCATTGCATTGGTACCTTACATTGGCAATAGTAGGGTAGCACAGCTCTTGTTTATACAAGCACTCTCATGCAGTAGTAATGACTTGAACAATAGCCATTTTGTTTCCTTTTCTTTGGCACATGCACTGAAATGTTCTGCAGAGAGAAAAGAGTATGATGCAACTACAGCCCAGCCCATACAGCAGTATATTAATGACTAACCTTATATTGCAGTTGTTCTCCTCACTGAATTTTGGTCCGATTACAGCAACCTCCCATGCAGTTACATTTGTTCCTAACCCTTTGGGAACCCTCATGTTAACTTTTATCAAGTGGAAAAAAGTTAGCATTCATCCCCCAGCTTCACTGTGTTTATATTATGCTAACCATAGCTGTGTAGCTAGCCACCATATAGCACATCATTATATACCAGCTAGCCCAACTTCAGTAACCCTACAAACGCCACTTAAAAAAAGATTTCCAGATTTTCTATTATATTCCATGACTTTGTAGCTCCAGATGTTGCAAATATTAAACCACACAGTGATAGTTGCAGAACTGTACATATTCTGAAGTACATATTGCAAAGCTTTAATAAATTTAAGACAGATTAATGACACACCTTCATTCAATGCTCTTTTTTTTTATTGATTTAGAAGATGAGAGATAAGAGTTCAGTCTACATCTAAATGAAACTGGGCTAAAAGCATTCTTTCCACAACAAATTCATTTCTCTTGTATTAAGTGACAACCCAGCTCTTGTTTATGTTACTTGTCGCTTCATTCCTTGCGTAGCATTACAGCAATAAAGGAGATAAAAGATGTATAATGACACACAGATTCTTCAGGTGATATCTTGTGTGAAGTATTTGTGCTTTCATCAGATTTTCTTGGCGCAGACAGATGGAATAACAGATTCACAGCCACCGTCATCCCAGCACTTTTTGTCTGTAAGTACCAAAAACCTAGTTAGTGCTAAGTAAACACATGATTATTTTATCATGACCACACAGTGATTTACCTGACCAATTTACATATGCACAGTTCTGATTGTATTGAAAGTTATCAGGCTGTCCAGTACACCAGTTTGTGTATTTGAGAGGGGTCCCATCACTCCAAAACCAAAACTTTTCCTGGGAAACACAAAACAATAAATTATACTTTCTAAAAAAAAAGGCACATTGATACATTGATAGTTTTCTTTCATCTTTTGTCTATTTAGGCACCAAAAAACCCTTTTTGTTTTGTGCATGTGGAATTCTTTTTTATTCTTGTTTTTCTTAATTTCCTGGTGAATAACTTTGTGTATGTTAGCATACCTTTATTGCATCCGAAGCGCCAATCCAAGCAGGTCCATCCTGCTGAATAGCATCAGATATCAGCCTCTGAATCATCTGGTACTCCTCAAGGCTTTGCATAGATGCAAGGTTTGCATTCATGGACTGACAGTTTATCTACAGCGAAGAAACAGCAGAATTGCCAAAAAAAAATTTTTTTCTTTACATTGGTAAACATATATATATATATATATATTATATGAAAATGGAGAAGCAGGAACAGGATGGCCTTCTGGATGGGGAATTTAAATACAAGAAGAACATAGATGGGACAATAAACAAACGCGTTGTAATTTGCACTCACTGTAGTAAAGAGTTTCAATTTCACCGTTCAAATTCGACCTTAAAATACCACCTTAATGCCAAACACGCGTTTGTCGGGGCAGCAGCTTCACCCGGCCTGCGTCAGACCACTCTTAGTGAACGCAGGCCACTCGGTAAGTCTTCTTTGGACAAACTGACCGACAATATAGCCAAATGGATAGCAAAGGACTGTAATAATAATAATAATAATAAACTTTATTTATAAAGCACACTTAAAAACCAAGGGTATGCCAAGGTGATTAACAAGTAAAATAGAGTATAGGAGGAGGATAATAGAAATAGGACCAAAGCATTGTGGAGGACAAGGGCTTTGCGGATGTTTTAAAGGTTGCATCTCAGGACGCGTCCTACAAGCCCCCAGCGAGAAGCACAATAACAATTTGAATCCACGAACTGTATGAAACGGAGAAAAAGAAAAAAGAAGAGGCTTTAGTTCACACAGAATGCGTGGCTCTGACAGGAGACCACTGGACATCATTGAGTAATGACAATTACCTAGGAGTTACTGCGCATTTAAACCCTGAAGCCTGGGGTCTGACATTCTTTGCGCTGACTATAATGAAAACGGAAGAGCGGCACTTTGCGGAGGCTTGTGCAGAGCAGTTCCAGACTGTTGCTCGCAGGTGGAGAATTGAGGAGAAGGTGACAACAGTAGGCACGGACAGTGCGCGCAATATGATCGCCGCGGCTCGCATCATGCCATTCAATCACATGCCGTGTACCGCGCACATTCTACAGAGATGCATCACAGTGAGTCTCGCAGACAGTGGCTTTGTCACTGCGCTGGCCAAATGCCGCAAAATTGTTGGCCATTTTAAGCACAGCCCAGCAAACACAGCAGAGCTGAACGCAGAGCAGGTGCCACTGGGGCGCAAGCAGGAGCCGTTGGCCCAGGACGTGCCTACACGCTGGAGATGGTGAAGCGCTTGATCCGCAACCAAACTGCAGTAACCGCGACTCTGGATAAACAAAAGCATAAACTTGTCCTCCTGACGCCTCCAGAGTGGGACAAACTCCAGAGACTGGAGACACTTCTAGAGCCCTGCAGGTGAGCCTGTCATTGTGACCATAATTGTAGGTTTAGATTAAATTTATCAAACATACATCTTAAATCAGTTTTGTTATTATGAAAATGTCTTAATACCTAGTAATAAAAAGCTTTTTTTAATTTGCTGTCTTATCTGTGTGTGTGTGTGTGTGTGTGTGTGTGTGTGTGTGTGTGTGTGTGTGTGTGTGTGTGTGTGTGTGTGTGTGTATTCCACTGCAGATATGTGACTGAACTGCTGGGAGGAGAGGCCTACCTCTCCTGCTCTGTAGTTCTACCAGCCTTCTGCCACCTGCGCCGTGTCATGGAAGTAACTGATGAGGACCCTGCATATGTGGTGAGGTTTAAAGAGAAGTTTAAGGAAGACCTTGCTTCCCGCCAGGAACATACCAACTATGCATGGCTCCAGATCGCAACTGCACTGGACCCACGTTTTAAAGACCTACGCAGTGTGCCCAAGACTGACAGAGAAGCAGTGTGGACCACACTGGCAGGCATGCTGCGTGAAGACTCTCCTAGAAGATCACACACTGCAGAAGAAGGTCCAGCCAAGAAGAGGCTGAGCCTGCTGCAGATGGACTCTGACTCTGAGTCAGAGGAGGAGGTACAGCAGGACAGAGCCATACAGCGCTACAGAGCAGAGCCCTGCACTGCCTTAGAGGACTGTCCCTTACAGTGGTGGGCAGCTCATGCAGGAGCCCACAGCCAGCTGGCCCGCCTTGCTCGCAGATACCTGGCCACTCCTGCCTCCACAGTGCCCTGTGAGAGGCTGTTCTCTGTAGCAGGGCACATTGTGAACAAGAAGAGGTCTGCTCTGCACTCAGAGAACGTGGACAAGTTGGTTTGTCTCAGCAACTGGCTGAAGGATGAGTAGACCAGAGGACCGTGTGTTTAGAGCTTGTTCTATGGTTGAATGTGATTTAAACAATACTTTTCACTGTTGTTCATATTTTTTTTGCACTAATCTACCTTACCCAAAAGGATGATTGGAGATTTTTTCTATTTTGCCTGTTGAATTAGGCCTATGTTCTGTGAACTTGAAGATGTATATGGATAAAACAATGTGCTAGATTTAAATGGGTGGAAAACATTCAGTAAAAATCCCTCACAATTATTTGAAGCCCTGTTCTGCTTGTACTCACAATTAATAATAAATAAAACAAACAAGTGTGTTAAAAACCACTATCTGTCCCGATTTTTACACATATATACACATATACACATATATTTCGAGTTGCGATTAATCAATTTTTAGGCTGTGATTAATTCGCTTCCAGCACAACACCCAGCCTACGTCAGAACACGCTGAGTGAACGCAGGCCACTCAGCGTGGTCTTAGCATTAAATAACACTAACAAGTGTGTAAAAATCCGCTATCTGTCCGTATGCTTGCACACATTTTGGTCCTATTTCGAGTTGCAATTAATCATGATTAATTAATTTTTAGGCTGTGATTAATCTGATTAAAAATTTTAATCATTTGACAGCCCTAATATATATATATATATATATTTTTTTTTTTATTAGGGGTGCAACGATACACAAAATTCACGGTATCAGTTCGGTTCGATACTTTGGTGTCACGGTCACTAGCATCCTGGAGCACTTCTGTTGTGTTTTGTACGTGTTTTGAAGTTTGTACCTGCTTTGTCTCTAGGAGCCACCATAAATATACTTTAATTTATTCACTCCACATAAAATGTAATAAATAAATTATATAATACAAAAAACCAACTATTCACATTTAAACTTTTAACTATTTAAATTTTCAGCTTTTTCCTTTTAAACAAATGTAAAGTGAAACAACACTGCAAACCACAACACAATTAATTATAAATTATAATATGAAAACAAAAACAAGATGCATATTCTCTGTCATATGGGCCTGTATGAATAAACTTTCTGAATCCTTTATCATACACAACTGAAAATAGTTGTGGATGATTACTATACCTTTCTAATGTTGTCTCTAATATTGTTGTCCCTGGCTCTTTACGCTCTCTTTCCCTCCCACTCTGTTACTGTGCTACTGCGAGTTTAACTACCGGCCCTCCCCCCCTCTTCCCAGTGCAAAGCCCAAGCGAAAAAAAGTGCGAGAGAGAGAAAGAAAAAAACCCACGGCTTGCGATAAGGAGCTGGTTTGAGTCGTTCACGTCAAAGATCCGGCTCTAAGAGCCATTTCGTTCGCAACCGACACATCACTACTGGCTATTGACCAAAAGAGTGAGACTGCAAGCAGCCAACATTAGTTTTCTCCAAATAGCATTTGTTTTCTCCCTTAATGTCCTTAATGGTGAAGAGTTCAGACATTCAAAAAGGAACGAGAGTATAGCTGCTCCTCATCCACATCAAAAGGAGCCAGATGATGTGGATATCTCTTGGGTACCTCCTGGGTCAGTTGTTCCAGGCATCTCCTAGGAGTCTCTGGGACAAACCCAGGACTTGATGGATCATGCAGATTACATCTCTTGGCTGGCCCAGGAATGTCACTGTTTATCTGGATGAGCTTGAAGATGTGGTCGGGGAGAGGGACGTCTTAAACTTCTTAAACGTTTCTATTTAGTTTACTGCTCCCACCCACTACAGCAACAATAAGCAGCAGAAAATAAATCACTGGATGGATGGATGAATTGTTTTGTGTGCAAATGTCATCAGAATGTAAGTATTGTTGTTGTGAAACATCAATTTAAGAGCAGTTGTTGATCCTGAAGATGATACTTAATAACCTAAGTATCAGAGAAAACATTTTCAGAATAACTCATTGGTGATAATGACTGATATTACCTCAGCCTGAGCCCAGCTCATGGGCTTAGCAACATAGATGAAGCACTGGTTGTAGTACTCAGTCCAACCACAGGGACAAGATGGGGACTTCTTCACAAGATACCATTCTCCTATTGACAAACAACATGATAAACTGGTTTCATTGACACTAGTAATGCGGGTGCAACGATACACAAAATTCATAGTTCGGTTCGGTTCGATACTTTGGTGTCACGGTTCGATATTTTTTCAATACAAAAAAGTGTTCATGCCTTTTTAATTTGTCATTTATTAAAGTTATAAATATATATTTTAACTGAAAAGCACAGTTTTTAAATTTAACGTTGCTGAAACAACAAAATAATAAAAAATTTAATCTATCCGATCGAGAAATCACTCATCTTTGGAAAAGAGAGTTTATTACGGAGAAATGTCTCTTTCCAAAATAAAAGCTATACTATATGCTTCTTCTGGGCTATACTCTCAGCAGCATATTAAACATATCAGGTCCCCATAAGGAGAATCATGTGCTAAACAAACGAAGTGTAAGTTTCTCTTTAAGGGCTTTGTCTCTGTAAAGGAAAGCAGTGTTCAGGGTAAAATGTAATGTGCTTTTTACGTTTCAGTTTTTGAATTCTAAAATACACTTTGCAGACAAAAACTATTGAGCTGACTAAAGATTAACCCTACATGAGATTTTATGACATCTCGTTCTGAACTGTTTCCTGTTGCAGGTATAACAGCTTCCACTTTTTAGTGGAGACTTTCTGTCTGACTTTAGTGTCAACCCAAATATTGTTAGGACTTTCAGTTGTCTTGAAAGAAATATAGCAACTCTATCACCACACACCTCTCCATGTGCTATCAACTCCCATAAAAAACATTGGGTTTACACCATCAGTCCTGCATGAAACTGAATCAGGATGTTTCTTCAGGGAAAGCTGGATGCTCAGTCAACATACTCAACAAATACCAGTGAAATTGAGTAGTTTTCTTAAACTTAATGTCTTTATAACTATTTTATGTTTTTGTAAATAAAAAAAAGGATGGTTATGTATCACCACATCTCTGATATGCATATTTACTAATTTGGATTAAATAGTTGTCTGCATTATTAAATAATAACGATTATTCCATAAATAATGGATGGCAGAAAATGCACTGGAAGAGTACAGGTGATGTCACTTTGTGATAGTTTTTAGTTTCAAATTTAAGGTAGGTTAACATTTTTCAAATGGTCTGTTCCCTATGGCAATATGAGGTGTTGTTAGTGCTGTCTCATCTGTGGGTAAGATGCATGGTTTCTATAACCAAACTGCAGTTACACAGGTCATAATGTGTATTGAGTGTGTTTATATTGTTTTAATTGTTCTCTTCATGAAGATGAATCTCTTCTTCCTCTTTACTGGGGCTTGATTAGACTGAGCTCCACCTTCCTACAGTGTTTCAACCAGGCTGTGCTGTCACACGGAGAGTAGCATGTGACCCTTTTGTTTTTGCTGTTTTCACTATTTCAAGGCATTTTAAAGTGTTATGGCCTGTCTAGGGGTGGTCAGACCACAACATAAAGGTGATCCATCCTCGTCAGACCTCAAGGAGCCACAGCACACAGTTAGTACAATTTTACAATGATTAACACATAGAAGGAGCTGGATGCAACTTCAGGGTGGACCAAAGGAAACTATCTGAAATATTATAACTTACCTATCCAGTTTTTAAGTATGACGTCATTAGCCATCAGTGTTGGGAAGGTTACTTTTAAAATGTATTCCATTACAGAATACAGAATACATGCCCCAAAATGTATTCTGTAACCTATTCCGTTACGTTACTCAATGACAGTAACGTATTCTGAATACTTTGGATTACTTAATATATTGTGGCGAGTTCAGACAAGGAGGAGACGGAGGTATCGTTTGGTCTTGCTTCCCGTGAGCTAGCCAGGGAGCACAGCCGTTTATTACATTTGCAGAAGAACACACTGCCACTAGCTAACTGCTCAGCGCGGCAACCACAACACACATAGGGCGCCCTCTGACCCCGGAAGGACACACCGTCGCAGCGAGAGGGCGTCACCCGTCACCATGGCAACATACACAAAACATAACTGTACAAGCAGAACCCCGAACAGCCCTGACCCGCTACAATATTATCATGCTTTTTACAACAACGTGAATGTACTATTGCTGTGTGATTTATTACTATTACTGAAGGTCCGCGACTCCGAACTGTAGTAAAGGGACCTCTGACTAATGCTGGGCTCACACTGTGCGATTTTTGGCCCATTTTGACCCGATTTTTGAGTCGTACGATCGTTTTGGCGATCGGCCCGATTTTGGCCTTCATCGTGCGTCGTGCATCGTGTAGTATACGTGGGAAGCGATTGACACCTCACGACCAGCTCCCAATCATCAATCGCTTGGTCGTGAGGGTGTCACCGCAGTTTGCCACACTGCGCACGCGCAAACACAAATGTCAGCGAAAAAGACGGCGTAGCACAGCAGTGCAGCGTGTGATCTGGACACAAGCGATGGAGGCACAACCTGTAGAACCATCCGAGCCCTTTCAATGTGGCCTCACAAAATTATCACGACCACAACAACCGTGAAAATAGTTGGATCGACACTGCTGCTCAATCACAGCTGCCTGACCAATGTTTTTCATTAGCAATTTAGCAAAGTTGATGGTGGTGGTGTGTCTGTGTGAGTGAAAGACGGAGAGGGAGAGCGAGCGACAGAATTTCTGTTATAACCTTCATTTTTATGGACGCACAGTGTGAGCACTCAGGTCGCATCAGAGCATCGGGCCGTATAGTGTGAGACCCTATGAACTTCTAACCCCTGCGAGTCAATCGTACAGTTTGAGCAGGAGCTGAATCGCGCGACTGAAAAAATTGCACATTGTAAGCCCAGCATAATACGGCGGGGTCCCTGTCGGCTGGTAGCCGAAAAATAGCTCTACTTTGTTGTGTGGGTCAACTTTTCTTGCGACAGACAGAGAGAGGCGTTGAAAGGCTGCTCCAACGGAACTTGTTGTTTTCGGAGGAAAACACGAACACAGTGTACAGTCGAGTCTTAATAGCTTACTTACAACTGGGCTCGTCAGGCACTCTTCTTGGCTGCAGTGGTTATTATTATATTTACATGCTTCCAGCTCTCGTTTTTGCTCGATGACTGCTCGTACCTTTCCACTCCCCTTTTTCTCCCTCCTAGCGCTCACAGACACATAACGTGTATGGCAGTCCATTCTCCCTGCAACACGGACTACACTGAACATGATGCTACATTCTTTAGAGCTATGCTTGTAGCATTCTGCCTGTTAGCTTAGCACAACAACAACAACAACGAAAAGGCGCTCTCTCACCCAGGAAACACACAGTCGCAGAGAGAGAGAGCGTCGCCCTGTAACCATGGCAACCGTAACGCTGCCGCCTGGAACAACAGAACGTAGCTGTCAAACAAAACCCAAACAGTCCTGACCCGCGACAAAATGAAACAGGAAAGTACCCCAGTGTATTCCATTTATTTCAACAAAGTAACTGTATTCTGAATACCACCTTTTTAAACGGTAACTGTAACGGAATACAGTTACTCATATTTTGTATTTTAAATACGTAACGGCGGTACATGTATTCCGTTACTCCCCAACACTGTTAGCCATGTCTGGGCCCAAACTCCACTGCAGGTCCAAAAGTCAAACGATCACTGCAGCATCACTGATAGTTGAAAAACTGTCTAAATTCTTTCATCTGTAATAAAATGATCAGTGTGGCTGCTCTACCAGGTGTAACAATTAAGTTTAACATCCAGGCATCCATGAAAATTGAATTTATGAAATTTAACTGAGTTAGAAGTTAGCAGGAAGTCAGCTCACTAGTTTCCACCTAAACATTATATAGAGAGATTTCTGAAACAAATTAAAAGGGACAGCTGTGCTATCACTTCCGACATAAATGAAGACAGAAAAGTAAACAGCAGTGACATTTGTAGGGTTACTGAAGTTTGGGTAGCTGGCATATAAAAATGTTCTACGTGATCACTAGCGACTCAGCTATGGTTAGCATAATATAAACAGTGAAGCTGGAGGATGAACGCAAACTTTTTTGGCACCATCAGTCTCACATGATACTGAATAAGGATGTTTAGAAAAGGGTTGAGTGCTCAGTCAACACACTGAATAAATATCAGAGAAATTAAACAATGGTTTGAAGCTTGTTATTATAGTTATTCACTTCATCAGTATTTTCAAGTCATTCTTTGATAATGATGGATCTTTGATTGAGTAATATTATTGAACATGGAAACTGCAGCTACAGGTGAAATAATGTCTGACATTATTGTGCTGCAAGCTGTAGATTCTGTAACCTCAAAAAAGTGTTTCTGTTGTAAAGATCTTTGGGATGGCATGAGGCTGAGGGTGCAAGAGTACACTGTCAGGTTTCAAAGGTTGTTCACAGAGTAAACTGTGATGAATTTAAAAATCTACATCCTTCCTTCCCTTTAGACATTAAAACTATTGTGGGAGAATTGCAGTTAGTATATTTACTGTAATATGAGAATGTTTTCAGATCCACTGTATCAGCTAAAGTATCACATGTGTTACCAACTCTTGTTAAAGAAACAAACTGTGTTTGCATCATCAGCCACACATGAAACTGAATCAGGATGTTGCTCTAAGGTTATGTGCTCAACCAACAGCCTGAATAAATAAAACTAAAAACTGATATTAAAGAATAGTTTAAAGTCTAAAGTGTTGTCTTCATCATTTATTCATGTGACACTGATCTTTGTTTATGAAGACAAAGATCAGTTTTAATACTTCTTTTGTAATTGTCTGCAGTGTTAAATAATAATTATGATCCCATAAGCAATGGATGCCATTAGTAGGTCACACTGAGTGTAGCTGACATCACTTTGTGATTTCTTTCCGTGTCTAAAATCAGGTCTAAACTTTCTGAAATGTTTGTTGTTCCCTATGGAAATATCTGTTTTTGGTATTATTGCTGTGACCAAACAGCAGCTACATGTGAAACAGTGACAAACTGTGTACAGGAAGTTCTTTCTTATTTTGTGGGACTGATGGTTTTTTTTTTTTTTCTGGATTAAACATTTCAGAAGCGACTGCCAGATTGTTTATCCTGTGTAGGCTCTTTGGTCACATATTTCTCGAGGCAGAAGACTTGCTTGTACTTTATTAAAACGGTGGTATGACCTTGGTCATAATTTGCATTGTGGGAATATCATTTGTGTTCCTCCCTCCACGAGGACGATGGTGTTAATGCTACCTTGTGTTTTCCTTCTTAAATTGGATAAAAACTGATTATGTCTCCACGGATTTAGGAGTCGACTCTGTGTTTTGGCTCCACCTTCTTTCCACCTGTCAAACAGACCGTGTGCGTACTGCCATGTTTTGATGCCCAGAAGAACTTAGTACATTTTGTAAATACCTTCACAATGCACGCCTGATAGCTAACAGGTGGGAGTCCTTTTTTCTCTTTATTTTAGTGAGGTTGGTGCCATCTGACCTCTGTATACATCACATCATTCTCCACTCTCTCATCAGACCACCTGGTGGAGTCCATCGGGCTGCTGAAGGGACTCATTACTCTTTATGTAATTAATAATGTCTTTATCTGCTAGAAAGGATGTTAGTGAACCCAGAACCTCTCTTTCTTTGTCTTTGTCACAAACACACACACGTGCACAAACCGTGTGTGTGTGTGTGTGTGTGTGTGTGTGTGTGTGTGTGTGTGTGTGTGTGTGTGTGAGAGAGAGAGAGAGAGAGAGAGAGAGAGAATCAAGAGTAATAAAAAAATTATCTTAAAACTACAAATATTGTTTCTTTTATTTATTTTTTTCCTGAAACAATGACTCCCATTTTTGAACACAACTGTTACTGTCCAATGTGATTTAATTGAATCAGTAACTATTTTCAGAAAACTTTAAACTTTTTAAATAGATTTTAATTTAAGGATCTTATTTAATTATTTTGCAAAAAAACTAAACACTGATTTATTTATGATACATAGTGGTAACCACAAGGAGGCAGGAGTTAGACACAATTACAGCACATACCTCCGTTGTTAAACACCACAACTCCAAAGTGCTCAGTCTTGTGGCTCATTATGTAATGTAACTGATATTTGCACAAGCCAGTGAGGCAGAGTTGAAAGGGAAGGTTTACAAGATGGTAGTGAGTCCTGCTGCGATGCATGGTTAGGATAGGGTAGCACTGGCAAAAAGACAGGAGGCTGAGCTGGAAGTAGCAGAGTTAAAGATGCCAAGATATTCAATCAAAGTGACCAAAAGGCACAGGATTAGCAATGAGTATATTGGACAGGTCTAGTAGTTTGGAGACACATGTATAATTCATACTAGGGTGAGAAATGCAGTCCATGGAAGAAATATGGACAACAGTCCTTAGCAAGAAAGTCAGAATATTTTTTTTTTTCTTGGGGCGAACGTGGCTCAAGAGTTGGGAGTTCACCTTGTAATCAGAAGGTTGCCGGTTCGAGTCCCGGCTTGGACAGTCTTGGTCGTTGTGTCCTTGGGCAAGACACTTCACCTACCGCCTACTGGTGATGGCCAGATCGGCCGATGGCGCAATATGGCAGCCTCGCATCTGTTAGTCTGCCCCAGGGCAGCTTGTAGTTTGCTTTCACTTGTGTGTGAATGTGAGAGTGAATGAAGAGTGGACTTGTACAGCGCTTTGAGGGCCCCGAAAAGCGCTATATAAAATGCAGTCCATTATTATTATTATTACCGCATTATAAACACAACAGTTAAAAGTAACTTAACCATAAACAATAAAACAAGAACATTTAAACAGCAGCACATGTCCCAAGGCATGATGGGAGAGAACTAGCTGCTCTCCAATACACCACAACATTCATTATTGATCATCTCTCACTTCTAGTCTTCTCTGTCTTAATTTCAGGTTTCCACCATGTGTTGTAGATAGTTCAGGAGGTTAACTCGACCAAGCAGTCTTTTGTTTAGAATACCAGATTTGGGAGGATGGTTTAGGTTTAGGTTTATTAGACTGATACATATATACCAACAAGACAGTGTACATCACTGTGACAACAGCGTTTGTTTTCATTCAAATGCTTTATGGCTTTTCCTTTAATACCTAAAGGGTTAGGGGCCGATTTTTTTGCCCCAGTCCAGCCCTGACCTGAGGGACATATTTTTCTCAAAATTATGACAATAATTGTCATAATTTTGATAAGAATTAACATAATATGACAAAAACATAATATGACAAAATAAACTGTAATACCAATATTATAGCATTTATACTACATAATCAGAATACTACTAATTCCTTATTAATTTCTGTTTTTTAATAGTATTTGTTGCACTAAAAATACAACGGCAAATTCTACCATTTTAATTTTACATTGTTTTCTTTAAGAATACTAGCAACTAGTTATTTCTGAGGTATGTTTTTTATAAGTTTGTTATATGATGGGTCATAGTCATTTCTTCTCTAAGTAATGGGATACACATTTCAATGATCTTCTCATGGCAAAGCCTGCCTAGTGGGTAGACAGAGGAAGCGCCACTCAAGAGCACAAGCAGGGGTTTTCTCCCAGCACTCGACAGGGAAGGTTTTTTTCTCCGTCTCTCTGACAATTCCTGCATCTGTTGCACTTGAAAAGACATAATCTGTAAGCGTGGCGAAATGATTGATTGATCTCACTTATTAGTTCATTGAGATGTTGAGATCTTGTACTGGTTGTTTACACATGGCAACAATATTGAATAATCAAATCAAATCAAATCACTTTTATTGTCACATCACATGTGCAGGTACATTGGTACAGCACATGTGAGTGAAATTCTTGTGTGCGAGCTTCACAAGCAAAGAGTTGTGCAAAATACAATAATGTAAACAAGCAAAATACAAATATGGCTACATCTGTAACTAATAAATATATGTACAATATATAATAGTATATGCATTTCTGGATCTGTATACTAAATATTTTTCTACGTGTGTGTGTGTGTGTACACATATTTTACAAATTAAATAGAGTAAACAATAAATAAAATATATAAAAATATACAGAGTTGAGACATGTGCAAAACAGTGGCATTACTGTATGGAGTGCATAATGTTGGAGTTCCAGTAGTGAAGGTGAGGTGTCCATGACGTGTTCAGCAGTCTGATGGCCTGGCCCTAACATTTGTGTATTTACATGGAGACTAAACACACCTTACTCTGTTTCTGTAATTACAGTTTTACTAAAGAATGAAAGTATTTACAAATGCCAATCAGTAAGGCTCTGAAGAATACGACACAGTCTCCTGAGTGTTTACTCAAGTCATTTAATATTTAGCTCTCTGCATAAGCGGGATAGAGACATTCAGCTGAGGGCAGAAGAATTTATTAGAAAATGTACCTGAAAACTTCATCCCCATGCATTGCTCATTGTCCCTGTAGTTGTTAGGCTCCTTCTGATACCAGCTCGATCCAAAACCAGTAACCCTCCTTAAAAACAGAATAATACAATAAATGGATTTTTACTCCCAGATCATAAACAGATGTATGTCCAAACTATTTTCTCAAAGTAAATATTCATGGGAAGATTCTTTTTAACTGTCAGACTTTGTACAGTAAAAACTAAAATATCTGCCAATCCAAGTTCGCTCACTTGCTTTAGTGGCCTCAAATACCACCCTCTGTGCCATCATTGCACAGAGCAAGGAAGACGCAGTCAGCAGCTTCATGATGATATTTAGTATCTCTGTAAGAAACAGATGAAATAGGTAACTGGCAGTTAGTGGCTGAAAGAATAGAAGATCTTCAGTATACAGGGAGTGCAGAATTATTAGGCAAGTTGTATTTTTGAGGAATAATTTTATTATTGAACAACAACCATGCTCTCAATGAACCCAAAAAACTCATTAATATGAAAGCTGAATGTTTTTGGAAGTAGTTTTTAGTTTGTTTTTAGTTTTAGCTATTTTAGGGGGATATCTGTGTGTGCAGGTGACTATTACTGTGCATAATTATTAGGCAACTCAACAAAAAAAACAAATATATATACCCATTTCAATTATTTATTTCCGCCAGTGAAACCAATATAACATCTCCACATTCACAAATATAGATTTTTGACATTCAAAAACAAAACAAAAACAAATCAGCGACCAATATAGCCACCTTTCTTTGCAAGGACACTCCAAAGCCTGCCATCCATGGATTCTGTCAGTGTTTTGATCTGTTCACCATCAACATTGCGTGCAGCAGCAACCACAGCCTCCCAGACACTGTTCAGAGAGGTGTACTGTTTTCCCTCCTTGTAAATCTCACATTTGATGATGGACCACAGGTTCTCAATGGGGTTCAGATCAGGTGAACAAGGTGGCCATGCCATTAGTTTTTCTTCTTTCATACCCCTTCTTGCCAGCCACGCTGTGGAGTACTTGGACGCGTGTGATGGAGCATTGTCCTGCATGAAAATCATGTTTTTCTTGAAGGATGCAGACTTCTTCCTGTACCACTGCTTGAAGAAGGTGTCTTCCAGAAACTGGCAGTAGGACTGGGAGTTGAGCTTGACTCCATCCTCAACCCGAAAAGGCCCCACAAGCTCATCTTTGATGATACCAGCCCAAACCAGTACTCCACCTCCACCTTGCTGGCGTCTGAGTCGGACTGGAGCTCTCTGCCCTTTACCAATCCAGCCACGGGCCCATCCATCTGGCCCATCAAGACTCACTCTCATTTCATCAGTCCATAAAACCTTAGAAAAACCAGTCTTGAGATATTTCTTGGCCCAGTCTTGACGTTTCAGCTTGTGTGTCTTGTTCAGTGGTGGTCGTCTTTCAGCCTTTCTTACCTTGGCCATGTCTCTGAGTATTGCACACCTTGTGGTTTTGGGCACTCCAGTGATGTTGCAGCTCTGAAATATGGCCAAACTGGTGGCAAGTGGCATCTTGGCTGCTGCACGCTTGACTTTTCTCAGTTCATGGGCAGTTATTTTGCGCCTTGGTTTTTCCACACGCTTCTTGCGACCCTGTTGACTATTTTGAATGAAACGCTTGATTGTTCGATGATCACGCTTCAGAAGCTTTGCAATTTTGAGACTGCTGCATCCCTCTGCAAGATATCTCACTATTTTTGACTTTTCTGAGCCTGTCAAGTCCTTCTTTTGACCCATTTTGCCAAAGGAAAGGACGTTGCCTAATAATTATGCACACCTGCAGGAGGGGGAGATACAGGAGAGGTGGAGGAAGATCTCAGCCTGGGTGTTTATTGTCTTATGTAGTCTGGAAGATGAGTGGATGGTGGGGTGGGTGCAGTTTTCTCTGTGGTGGGGTTGGGTGGACTGTCCCGGGCTCTGTGGGGCCGGGAGGCGCTGCTGCACTGGGCCCGGTCTGGATGGGCCTGGGCCCCCTTTCCCTGGCGGGTCGCGGAGTATGGGGGTGCCTACTGGGGTCAGCGGGGGAGCTGGCCCCAGGGAGGGGTCACTTGCCCCTCCCTTCCTTCCCTCCCCATCTCCAGCTGCCTCCCTCTTCCCGCTCCACCACAACCACCCACACATGCAGGGCCTTGGAGTAGGGGTATGTCACCAGGGTGCAGAGGAGGCTACCCCCCCCCCCCCCCCGTCCCCTTCTGGCTGCCTCTGCCTCAATTTTATCCCACAACTTAGACATTCACATTACTCACACTCTCATTACACATACATATAGGATCTTGGGGGTGGGCACGATACACGGAGTCCAAAGTACCATCAGGGTGTACACCCCACCCCTGGCATCGTTGCCCACCTCTCAATTTTAAATACACGTAGACATTGAGGGCTAGCAGGAGGGACCATGCGCTTACCTGCTGCTCTCTGGCAGGTAGCTCCAAGCCCTCCTGGGTTTTAAATGCACCTTAGAACACACATGCATCAACACTACAATGAGCGGGTGGAGGGAGGTTTGGAGTCTGTGTGTGCCTGTATGTCTGTGTCTATATGTCAGGTTGGGTATCAGACGCCACCTCTCTGGGGACACCTCAGGCCCTCCAAGGTTTGGAGGCCTATCTCCACCCACCACCACTTCCCCTGCCGGTGGCGGACTCCCTCAGGTGTCGGTGTGTTGGTGGTTCTTTGTGTCAGGGGGTGGGCGTCCGGGTGCACACCGGCTCACTCCTTGGCGGCCGCTTGTTGGGGCCTGGGGCCTGGGGCTCGCTCGGGCCCCTTTGGAGGCGGGGTGCCCCCGGCCTCTCGGCCTAGGGCTCGGTCACTCAGGCGCAGCTGGGGGCCGGCGGAGCTCACGGGCGCGTCACTGCAACTCCCCCTGACTTCTGCTCCGCGGCTGCTGGGCGAGCCCTCATCTGGGACTCTCCTCAGCTCTTACTGGGACAGTGGCGCGGCTGCCCCTCTGTTGGTCTTCCATGGTCTCTTGTGTTCTGGGGGCCTCTGGATGTCTGGAGTTTTGATCTCCTCCATACCCGCTTCACACCCTGGAGGACGGGGCTGTGGCCCCCCCACACTCCCTAGCAGATCATTACATGGAGAAACCTTTGGAATGCAAGCATGCTGATCCACACAGGTATGCACACATGGGTATTCACAGACGCGGACTAAAGCTTTCTTGGCTGCTGCCTCAAAGCACACTGTGCGCTGTCTATCTTGCGTGCTGCACAATATCGTTTATTACTTAGTAAATACTGATATCTATGACTAGCTAGTTTATTGTGATGGTGCTTTGTTTTCTCTATTATTATGTTGCTCTTTGTTGTTTGCTGTCTCCTCTGTTTGTTTTTGTTTGTTTTTTTTTTCTTTTTTTCTCCATACAGGTGACCCAGGAGTTTTTGTTTTTTTTCTCTCTCTTCCCCCCCCTTCTCACCGTCTCTTCTCCCCTTTGGTTTTCTTTCTTTCTCTCCCCCTCTTTCTCTCATTCATTCCCCCTGTCCTATTTATTTAAAAAAAAAAAAAATGACAAAGGATGAACTGAAGCTCTGCCATCACGTAATGTCGCATACTGCTGTTTCTGATGTCATTTAGAAAAAAAAAAAAAAAAAAAAAAAAAGGAGAATAATGCAAACTAAAACTACATAATAATTCACAATCTTTAATTAGGGGTATAACATGGCATAAGGTAATATTATAATCCCACAATTTCAAAAGATATTTACGTTGAAGAAAATACATTTCCAACCTTACAGTTGAATGTATATCAAAGTATCCCTTATTTAAAATTTATTTAGTGCAATAATAATGAAAGTAACAACATCTGCATCTCATCGCATCTGCAAAAACAGCTGGATTCAAATAAAACAGCGTCAAAGGTCTGGCAAGAATTAGGTTATTTATTAATTTGCTTACAGTATTTCACATTACACAATATTAGCATTCACTTGACTTTTATCTGTCAGTGATACACAAAATACAACAACTGCTATATACACTTTAGTTTTTGACAATATATACAATATAGTACTTAAAGAAACAGTCCACTTTTTTTGGAAATAGGCTCATTCTCCATCTCCCTCAGAGTTAAAAAGTTGAGTTTGACCATTAAGTCTTTGGTCATTTTTCAACGCAATGCTCACGGTCCCTTCAGATTCAATGATGTATGCTAAGTTATGTTAAAAGTGTTATCACCGTACAAATCGGCTGTATGGATTCCAAAATGGTCAGTGTTCCTTTAATGATGCAATATAATATTGCACTTAATGACTTAATGTAATGTATATCTGATGTTTTGCCATTTAATGTTTAATTATGTATGTTTTTTTTAATGAACTGGTTTAAAATCACTTCAGAAAAATACCACATGGCACTGAAGAAAATCATGTTTTCTCATGTTTAACCTCATTTAAGGAATTCACACTGATTAATGCTTCTAAAAATGTAATCAACTTTTAGTTTTCCAGTTTGAATGATCAGACATTTGCATTTGATCTCTGCAGCAAGAATACCTGTAAGCAGGGCTGTGCAGAGAGGTTTAAAGGGGCGGGTGCTCAAAGTTAAAAAGGGGCACATTGAACCAGGCTGAATAACGACAACCCACATTAATCAAGAATCTAATATGGGCAACAAGGCAAAGCAAACGTAGCCGATGCTTTACCTGATGGGTACAATGTTGCTGTGGATAGTGCTGGAGGGCAGGGCTGTGTTGATCTGAGACTGTAGACATTAAAAAGTCCATAGGAGAGATGGTAGCTGATTAAACAAGTGTCATGAGATAATAACAAAATGAAAAGATTGGTGACAGCGCTTGGAACCATAAGGCAACAAAAAACTTTGAGAAATAATTTAGGCTCTGCCTGTGATTCACTCTTTGCTTCTCTTCTTCCTTCCATCCCATAATTTCATATATCACTCTCCACTTGCTTTCTATCTAAGAACAAGGCACAACTTGTTATTGCAATAAACTATAATCTAATTATCCACACCTAACAACTCTTGCACTTAATCTAAAATAAAATGATGACAGAAAAATGTTATAGCCCTGCCTTTAGTAGCCTCACACAGCTCCTACTGTTTCCTCCTCATGTCCTCACCAGGCATGTCTGGACAATGTTATATCATGAGTAATATTTTTTTTAAAAATCCATCTAAATAAAACACACACATGCACGCACACACAGTGACATTTTAGACCGTCTTCAGAATACTGTATATACTATGGGCATCACGGTGCTGACCCAGAATCCTTACATTATTATTTATTACTAGAGCTACAATAATAAAGCAATGAGGAGGGGAAGTAATAAATATGAAATAATGTATTTATCATGATTCCATTTGTTTCACCATCCACTCTGTGCAGGGGCAAAGCTTATTACATTTTTAAACTGTAGATACAATGATTTTACTGCTGTAAAATCCAAATTTTGTCTTATTTAAAATATAAATCTAATATAATCTGCTTCTTAATGTATGTTCTTTAAAATACAGCTTGTGTTTTAATATATTACAATAAATCATAATTATGTGGACATGCATATTAGATCGTTTTTTAGTGAAATATAATCCCTCCAGAAAGGCAGGAAAAGCCCTGTAACTTATTTTAACCCTGATGCACCCGCCAGGGGGAGAGCGGCGGGGTCGGGGGATGCGGGTCCCCCGCGGAGGGAGGGAGGAGGTTGGGGTCGCGAGATCCCCCCCGATGGGATGGGGATGGGATGGGATAGGATGGGATGGGATGGTATGGCGGGCTCGGGGGATGCGGGTCCCCCGCCGAGGGAGGGAGGGAGGGAGGAGGTTGGGGTCGCGAGATCCCCCCCCCCCCCCGATGGGATGGGGATGGGATGGGATGGGGATTGGATGGGATTGGAGAGAGAGAGAGAGAGAGAGAGAGAGAGAGAGAGAGAGAGAGAGAGAGAGAGAGAGAGAGAGATATAAAGTCTTGTAAAAAAGGTGGTCGAGAAACACCCCGGCGAAAGCAGAAGAAGACGAAGAAGAAGAAGAAGAAGAAGATAATGTCACGCACTAGACCGTGGGAGCCAAAGAGCACTAAGGTCGGTGGTACAGGCGGATCGCAATCGCCAGCGGTGTCCTCCTCCTCCTCCTCCTCCTCCTCCTCCCGCTCACCATCACCATCACCGTCGCCATCGCCATCGCATTTGGCGTACGCTGCGTGGTCGGCTCCGGTGGCTCCGTTGTTGCGACCGGCCACGTTTCGCTATCGAGGGCTAGGGGTCGAGGAAGACCAAGAGCAGCGGCAGCAGCGGCAGCAGCGGCAGCAGCAGCAGCAGCAGCAGCAGCAGCAGCAGCAGCAGCAGCTACAGGAGAACTTGGAGGAGGACGAGAGCAAGGAAGAGGAGCAAGAGGCCGAGGGGGACGACAACGACGACCCGACGGCCCGAACGCTCGCAGACGACGAGGAGGAGGAGAGCCACTCGGAGGATCAGGAGGACGAAAACGATGGGGTGGGTAGTTGCGAGGAAGACGATCGCGGTTACGAAATGGCGTCGCAACTCTGCCAGGACGGCGGCTCGCAAGGCGAGTCGAACCGCCGAGAGGGAGAGGAAGAAGAAGCAGGCGCCGACCCACCGGGGCGGGGGACTCGGGAGATTTGGCAAGAGGACGACGCCGGCCGCGCTGCAGGTGGCGTTCATGATCCTGGGCGCGATCGCGGCCGCGGCGCTGTCGGTGAAACTCGCGACGCTGATGTAGCCGACGATTACGACTACGACGATGACGAAGAAGACAAAGACTATGAAGAAGAAGAAGAAGAAGAAGAAGAAGACGTCCTCGCCGATGATGATGATGATGAAGAAGAAGAAAAAGAAGAAGACAAAGACTATGAAGAAGAAGAAGAAGACATCCTCGCCAATGATGATGAAGAAGAAGACAAAGACAATGAAGAAGAAGAAGAAGAAGAAAAAGAAGACATCCTCGCCAATGATGATGAAGAAGAAGAAGAAGAAAAAGAAGAAGAAGAAGAAGAAGACAAAGACAAAGACTATGAAGAAGAAAAAGAAGACATCCTCGCCAATGATGAAGAAGAAGAAGAAGAAGAAGAAGAAGACGTCCTCGCTGATGATTATAACGATGACGATGAAGAAGACAAAGACTATGAAGAAGAAGAAGAAGAAGAAGAAGAATTAGAAGAAGAAGAATTAGAATTAGAAGAAGAAGACGACGACCTCGACCCGCCGGGACGAGGCCCCACCGAAGAGGCCGTGGCGGCGGCGCGAGACGAGGCCTCCGCGTTCATGGCCTACTTCCCGCCGGAGATAGAGGACTCGGTGATCGCCATGACCAACCTGGAAGCGGGCAGGCGCAGGCCCGCCATCGACGGATGGAAGCCCATGGGCCGCGTCGAGTTCCGAGCCTACCTGGGGCTGCTCGTGCTCGCCGGCGTGTACAGGTCCCGGGGAGAGGCCTGCGAGAGCCTGTGGGACGCCGAGAGCGGCAGGTCCGTGTTCAGAGCCACGATGCCGCTCAAGACCTTTCGAGCCTACTCGAGCGCGCTGCGCTTCGACGACAGGGAGACCAGAAGGGCCGGGCGAGGCGAAGGCGAGGGCGAGGGCGATAGCTGCTACGACAAACTGGCCCCCATCAGAGCCGTGTGGGACGAGTGGTGCGCGAGGTTGCCCGCCATGTACCGCCCGGGACCGGAGGTCACCGTCGACGAGAGACTGGTGCCGTTCAGAGGTACGTACGTACGTACTATGTGGTGTGTGTGTGTGTGTGTGTGTGTGTGTGTGTGTGTGTGTGTGTGTGTGTGTGTGACTGGGGGAAGAGAGGAGGAATAGGAGCGGGAATGACGAAAACGGGCTAGCTCGCTGCTCTGTTGCATACTCGTGTTGGGTTCCGCGTTTGTGCTGCTTTCGCATGACTCTTTATGTCTATGAAGCTATGAAGTCTATGACTCTTTATGTCTTTATGTCTATGAAGCTATGAAGTCTATGACTCTTTATGTCTTTGTATCATCTATGAAGCGCCTTGAGGCGACTTTTGTTGTGATTTGGCGCTATATAAATAAAATTGAATTGAATTGAATGTCTTCTCCTTGCGTTTCTGCCCCAATCTCCCCCCACACTTTCCCACATCTCTCTCTCTCTCTCTCTCTCTCTCTCTCTCTCTCTCTCTCTCTCTCTCTCTCTCTCTCTCTCTCCCTCTCCATCCATCCATCAGGACGGTGTCCGTTCAGACAGTACATGCCCAGCAAGCCGGCCAGGTACGGGATCAAGATATGGGTGGCGTGCGACGCGCGTTCCAGCTACGCGTGGAAGATGCAAGTCTACACCGGCAAGCCCGACAAGCGCGGCCCTCCCGAAAAGCACCTGGCCACTCGAGTGGTCGTGGACCTCACCGAGGGACTGACTCCGGGACGCAACGTCACGTGCGACAACTTTTTCACCTCGCGCGAGCTCGCCGATAGGCTCTATCGCGAGAGAGGCCACACCGTGCTGGGCACTCTGCGGTCGAACAGACCCGAGATCCCCAGAGAGCTGCGCTGCGTCAAGGGCAGGGCCGTGGGCTCCGTCGAATCCGTGGTACTCGGCGGCTCCGCGGGACGAGGGGGAGGAAGAGGAGGACGAGAAGGAGGAGGAGGAGGAGGAGGAGGAGGAGGGCCCGACACGATCATCCTCTCCTACGTGGCCAAGAAGAACAAGAACGTGCTGCTCCTCACCACAGCTCCTCGTTATTACCACCATCGCTCCGGCCCCGAGCCCCGGCCTAGCCGCCGCATCAGCAACAGCAGCAGCAACAGCAGCGGCGGCA